>NC_081574.1:27293132-27349808 GCF_022355385.1 Mustela nigripes
GAGCCTGATGCGGGCCTCGATCCCAGGACCCTGAGATCATGACCTGAGCCGAAGACAGCGGCTTAACCCACTGAGCCACCCAGGCGCCCTGCATCCAATTTCTTGACCCAATCTTTTACTCTTCTGTGCCACTTGGTTTACCTGCATTTTAATAAACAATGTGTAATTACATTTTATTCCTTTTTTAGATTTTATTTCATTTTACTTTTTTAAGTAATCTCTACATACACCCAGTGTGAGGCTTGAACTCACAACCCCGAGATCCAGAGTCCCATGCTCTACCAACTAAGCCAGCCAGGGAACGCTGCTTTTTAATTTCTTTTTTAAAATGAGGTGCAAACCCTTTCCAGGTATAACCGCTGAAACACATGAGAATAGTTACATATGTCATGACTCTTTAGCTTCTACAACTCAAAGCAAGGAAATTTTCTTACATAACCCATTTAACATTGTTACAGTACTATTATCTGACAATATAGTCTGTATTCAAAGTTCCTCATTCATTCCAGTAATGCGTAAATTTTTTTCTAATACAGGAGTCAAGCTAAAACAACACATTCCATTTAGTTATCATGGCTCTTCAGTCTCCTTAAATGTAGAATGTTTTCTCAGCTTTGGTTTGTATTTCACGACTGACTTTTTTTTTTCCTTAAGATTTTATTTATTTATTTGACAGAGAGATCACAAGTAGGCAGAGAAGCAGGCAGAGAGAGAGGAAGGGAAGCAGGCTCCCTGCTGAGCAGAGAGCCCAACACGGGGCTTGATCCCAGGACTCTGGGATCATGACCTGAGCTGAAGGCAGAGGCTTAACCCACTGAGCCACCCAGGCGCCCCCCCCCCCCCCAACGACTGACATTCTTGAGGAGCATAGTGGCCAGTTGTTTTGCAGTGTGTCCTAATTCGAGTTTTCTGTAATTAGAATCAGGTATTTAGTTTTAGCAGGAATGCAACATACCTGATGTTGGTCCTTCTCAGTCTATCACATCAGAAGAATGTTATGTCCAATTGTCCTATGATTGGTGATTTTAACTTTGATCACTCATTTAAGGTGGTTTCTACCAGATCTCTCCACGATAAAGTTACTTATTTCCTTACGATTAATATCATTTGAGACTGTATATACTTTAAGACTGTATACATTTCCTATTCCCCATCAAACTTTCACTTGGTAAATTTAGTATCCATTGAATTTTTTTTCCAGTCTCAATCAATTTTTACTGTAATGATCACAAAATGATGATTTTTCTAACTCTGGCATTCCTTCCACTTGGCACCGAATTTAATTTGTTTCTACCTGCTTCCTTTTTATCACAGTCTACTGATTTATAATCTCATCCTTCATTCCTGGGCTTATCTACATTTTCTGAGTTTTCTAAGTAGAAAGATGTTTTTTTTAAATTATGTGTTTCTTCTATTAGTTCTTCTTTCTTTTTGTTAAGGATTTTGTCTTTAAATAATCTCTACACCCAGCATGGGACTCAAACTTACAACCCTGAAATCAACAGTCAAATGCTCTACCAACTGACCCAGCCAGGTGTTCCGTAGTTTTTCTTTCAGATGTACACACTTCCTTTGAATCTAAAACATTACTTTTTCCTCCTCCTTTTATACTGCAGGATCTGGGTTTTAAATAGAAATACTCAGCTATTTCATTTGTAGAAGGAATTTCCCTTCCTTCTACCCATTGACTGTTGTCTGCTTACTTGCACTAAATACAAATTCCCATATCCTCTCAAACACCACGCTTCCACGCTTTACCCACAAAACTGAGCCCTTTCGTGTTTTGTTAATTGCTGTATCTTCAGACCTCATACTGTGTGCTGTGTGTTTGACACATAGTAAATGTTCCATAAATATTTATGAAATGAACGACTGGTTTCAATATATGTATCTGGAATCCTTGAGGATTGCTTTTATGCCCAGAAAAGGTTATTCTAGTGTTCTTAGCTTTTGTAAAATTAATGTGCTTTTTCTTAAGGTTAAACATTTTAAAGCTTGGTTCCTCCTAAAGCTTTTAAATCCACCTTATAAATCCTATTATTTGATTTATAAATGTATTAAAGTATAATAATTGCTTTAAAGGCGTTTGCAGAGCACCTGTGTGGCTCAGTCAGTTAAGGGTCTGACTCTTGATTTCAGCTCAGGTCATGATCTCATGGTTGTGAGATTGAGCCCTGAGTTGGACTCCATGCTGGGGATGTAGCCTGCTTAAGATTCTCTCTCTCCCTCTCCCCTTCCCCCCACGTCTCCCTCTCTGAAAAACTTTTAAAAAGGCATTTTCTAAATATTTGGTCCTTTTTATAAATTTAGATGATTGAATTTATTTTTTGAATTCCACTTATAAATTTATTATAGTCAATGCTTTATTTGTATGCATTAGTTGTCCAACCAATGAATTTCCCCAAGTATTAAATTATTTATAATGCTAAAAGGTTAAGCATGAATATGGTGATACTTGAGATCTTTTAAGTGTTCCAACAGTGTAAGCTTAAGATTTAAGCTTAAAATTATAGTGTAAATAGATTTAGTTATACAATTTCAACTAGATTCCAAAGATTACCCAGACATATTAAAATGCCAAAATTTTCTTAAATATATTTTTAATGGTTTTATTTATTTATTTGTCAGAGATAGAGAGAGAGCACACAAGCGTGGGAGCAGCGAGCAGAGGGAGAAGCAGGCTCCCTGATTGAGCAAGGAGCCAGTTGCAGGACTCCATCTCAAGACCCTAGGATCATGAGCTGAGCTAAAGACAGACATTTAACCGACTGAGGATGCAAGCATCCTCATAAATATTTTCATACTTAATTCTAAATCTTTTGGTTCTGAGAGATGCTTTCCTGCAAAAGAAACAATGCTATAAGTATTTTGTATGTCATCTCTTAACGGTGTGCCTGCTTTTATCTGTCAACTCCAACCCTAAGGTAAAAATTACAGAATGTCTGTATAGTTTTGTCAGATGAGGTCTCAAACAGGTGTCATACCAGTTAATAAGCCAAAGTAGACTATAAATAGTATTTTCTCTGTAATCTAGTAGTCTTTATGCCTTGCACTATTATAACACTTACCACTATATTGCAATCACTGATTTTCTTATGAGTCTCCTCCAATTTTCTGTGAGTCGTTTGAGGAAAGGCACTGTGTTTTCCCCATGTCTGTACCCCTGAAGCTCAACACAGTACTTAAGAAAGTCATATTTGTTAAATGCTTAGTGAACATTTTAGTAAAAGAATTCAGTTTCAATGAACTTGGGCAAATTGTCATTCCATCCAGCAGAGGGCAGCTGTGCACACATTACTGTACAGAGGAATCTTTACATCAGGACTGAACAAACCAGCCTTCTGAACTTGAAAAATTCTATTCCTCCCACTCTCTAATTACAGCCGTGCAGGCTACTCCCCCACTCCCACCCCACCTCCGGGCTGTGCCAATACACACAGAATCCAGATCAAAGTTAGTCTGAAGAATTTTTCTTGTTCTGTTGAAAAATCTCAATTAATCTGTCTTTTCTTTAGAAATGCAGAATCTCTTACCTGAAAAAATTTGATTAAAAAACCCCACATGGGAGATCTCTTTTTAAAAACAATAGTGCTTTGATATATTTATAAAGACTTCTTGATATTCTAGGTGTTGTCATTATCCTTTAATATGTTACATTAATAGGACCATTAAATAAATTATTTCCATATGACTTTTTGGCTCATATCATGTACTAAGTTGCCTATTAGAGAGAAAAAGAGAAGTAATCATGTTCATAAAGGGCATTCTGTTTCTAGTATAGTTTTATATAGTATGCGGGGGCGGGGGAGAATGATTCCTCTTGTTTTTTCAAAAGGAAAAGATATACCCACTGAGATGCACTGATTTGATGACAATAAAAAATGGACTATTCTGGTGGGATTGGAACTGTGTAAAGGTCTGTGCAAAACAAAAGTGAATAGTTAGCATGTTGTTTCATTCACCCTTAGCTGTTCTATGAAATACGCAGGGGCAGGTTTTACCAGGAAGCTAAAGAAATTTAAGTTTCATGATCCTCATTTGCATGACCCCTCCCAAGATCTAGAAAGGAGTTGCTGAAGTGCGGTTTGCATGGCTGTATGCTTTGGTTAAAATTTACAAAAAAAAAAAAAAAAAAATATAATATATATAATAAATTATATAAATATATATATATATATATATACATATATATATATATATATATATATATATACATATATATATGTATATATATATATATATATAAAGATTTATTTATTTGAGAGAGAGGGCAATTGGGGGCAGGGCCAGAGGGAGAGAGTCTAGAGTAGATTCCACACTTCAGTGGTCATGACCTGAGTTGAAATCAAGAGCCAGATGCTTAACCAACTGAGCCACCCAGGTGCCCCTAGAAGATCTTTTAATAGTAGTTTTTAAGACCACAGATTCGGTTTCATTTCCTCTTTTCTACTTCCGTTCTCCTTTGGGGTAGCGTTAAAAGGGCTGTGGGCAAGTTAGGGATGTGACTGTGGGCATCTTGAATTAGCAATACATTTGAGTTTGTCATATAATTTTGTATTTCACTGCCACTTCTGTGTCTAGCATCTATGTTGAGAAGTTGCATCACTATTTAAGTGGATCCTATTATACTCAGCCAATATTTATCAGAATTCCTGTTTGCAGGACAAAAACCTGTAATAGAGTTTCAAACAACAAGTATATATGTAGGAATGCATATGTTTTTAATATCCCAACTATCAGTTGTAAAATGAAAAAATCATCCAACCAAAGTGGAAGACTAAATTTTTTCCCTAGTTTCACCTCTGAAAATGGTACTGCAACCTTACATCACAGAAAGAGATATTTAGAGAAAATGAAGACAAAATGTGGAGAGAAAGTATATAGAAGGGGTGTCAGGTAGTTAATAAAATACATTATTTTCCTGCATTTCGTGATGTTCTGTTTGTCAACCACTTAAATCTGTACTTTGTTATGATATCTTTTCTTACTCATACCCAATTTTGTGTTCATAATTTTTTATTCTTGTCCTTAAACTTGGGTCCTCAAAACTGTTTAAGATTCAAGACCCCAGGGGCGCCTGGGTGGCTCAGTGGGTTGAGGCCTCTGCCTTCAGCTCAGGTCATGATCTCAGGGTCCTGGGATCGAGCCCCGCATTGGGCTGTCCGCTCCGCGGAGAGCCTGCTTCCTCCTCTCTCTCTCTCTGCCTACTTCTGATCTCTGTCTGTCAAATAAATTAATAAAATCTTAAAAAAAAAAAAGATTCAGGACTCCAAATCCTGGCTCCCATACTGGAAATAGGAATCATCATATTAGGGAAGTAACATTGAGGTTCAGATTAACAACTTACCTGAAGCCACAGAAATTATGGGGTTCAAACTCAGACCTGAAATCCCAAGGTCAGTTTGGAGATCAGTTTGTTTTTTCTCTTCGAACTAGCTTGGGTTCATTATGAGCAACATGGTATATGTCTGAAGAATATTTACATGCACACATTTTGAGATTTCATCTTAAATTCATATCCAACAGGCTTAAATTTATATTTCTTTGTAAAAAAAAATAAGGAAATAAGTGATGGTAAGGATGTAGAGAACTCAATCCTCATTCACTGCTGGTGGTAACGTAACATGGTGCAGGTGCTATGGAAAATAGTCTGGCAATTCCTCAAAAAGTTAAATATAGTGTTACCATTTGGTCCAGCAATTTCACTGCTAGGTATATACACAAAAGAAGGGAAAACTATATTTACACAAAAATGTGTACACAAATGTTCATAGAAGCATTATTCACAATAGCCCAAAAGTAGAAAACCAAATACCCATTAACTAATAAATACTAAACAAAATGCAGTATATCCAAATAATCGAATATTCCTCAGGCATCAAAAGAAGCGAAGTTCTGATTCCTGCTACAACATGAATGAGCCTGGAAAACATCACACTAAACAAAAGAAGCCATATACAAATGGTCACATATTGTATAATCCTATTTCTATGAAATGTCCAGTATAGGCAAATGCATAGAGACAGAAAGTAGATTAGTGGTTGCCAGGGGATATGGAGGATGGTGAATGATTGGTACCAGATATGGGTTTCTTTTGGGGGTGATGCAAATATTCTGGAATTACCTACTGGGGCTAGTTGCACAACACAGTGAATATACTAGAGATCACTGACAGTTTAAAAGGGTGACTTTTATGATGTGTGAACTGGATTAATTTAAAAAATAGACAGAAGAAGTTAAATTTCTAGTTAAATTTCTTATTCTGAGGCACGTTATCCTTTTACCTACCAAACCATGATAAAGTAATACAAGAGATTTATTAAAGTTTTAGCTCAGGATTTCTTTTTCCACAGGGTTGTTTTTTTTGGAAAGAGGCCTTTTGTATGGGTGCTGTTAGCTGAGTGATTTTTCTTATCGAGAGTACTAAGCATTTACTTGCCATTCAGAAAACATTTTGTTTTCCTGACTGATTCTCTAATTCCTCATCTAACCTGTAAGTCACTGGAAATATATTAGACCTGGGGCACCAGGATGGCTCAGTCATTAAGCGTCTGCCTTCAACTCAGGTCATGATCTCAGGGTCCTGGGTCCTGGGTTCACATCCAGCTCCCTGCTCAGTGGGAACCTGCTTTTTCCTCTCTGTCTGCCTGCTACTACCCCGCTTGTGCTTTCTCTGTCAAACAAATCAATAAAATATTTTTAAAAAAGAAATGAATCTATCAGACCTTATATCTATGAAGGAAGAAACTAGAGAAATAAATATGAGTCTAAGAGAAGGTAACACATGAACTTAGTGGTGTATCCTTTGGTTGGCTCCTCAGGAAAGCATTGCCTAGCTCAGCTGTGGTACAAACTCTTTAAGTTAAAGGTAAAACTCAAAGGTGATCTCACATTGAAACTCTTCAGAAAACAAGTCACTCACAAAATGCCACAGTCATATTTTCTCAGGAGCTATTTCTAATCCTCTCCTAAAGTGTAATTCAGTTTGGGGTGCTTGGTTGAGCGATCAACTCTTGGTTTTGTCTCCGGTCACCATCTTGTTGTGAGCTCCAGTTCCCCATCCGGCTCCTCAGAAACAGAGTTAGCTTCTCCCTCTGCCCTTCTGTCCAGGTCATGCTCACTGACTCTCTAGTAAATAAATAAATCTGAAAATGAATGAATGAATGAATGAGTACATAAATAAATTTTAAAAATGTAATTCAGTTTGACTAGGCCCAGTTTCTCTCATCTGGAATTTGGATTTTTACCCTTAAACTCAGAATAACATATTCAGATAATTCAGATTTCATTTAACCCCTATCTTTATTGAATGGGTACTTTTATCTCCTCAGAATATTTTTAGTGATAGTAATATTGACTGCTATGACATGGGCACCCATCTGTGAATATATACCATATATTCAAATAATATATCAGAGATCAAACTCTGTAATTCCATACCATAAAGATCATTGTTAAGATAATATGGATAGGGCCATGCTCATCCCTACATCTGGCCTTGTGGTTCTCAATCCAGGGCAATTTTGCCTTCTACAGGACATGTGGCACCTCACTCTGAACTTGGGTGTTCTTTCTAGAAAGTACTGGTGAAAGTCATGCACAACTGGGTATTAGACCTTTATTTTGGGTTTCAGGTTTCTTAATTTACAGTAACCACATCAGGCAAAGAATGTCCTTTTTTTTTTTTTTTTCTTAAGATTTTATTTTTAAGTAATATCTACACCCAATGTGAGGCTCGAACTCACAACTCAAAAAATGCAAAAAAGACCATTTTCTATATACCTCTATATACCTCAAAAAGGTTCATACATTTCTAGAAATGTAAAGTGTAAAGGAAGAGTCATTCTAAAAGAGAGAAGCCAGTAAGGATCAAATTATAATAGCTCAGGTGAAACTTGGAAAGACCCTCTCTATGAATAGAGATGATGGTGGGAATGGCCTCATGAGACTGGTTAAATGTAGTTTTTCAGAATAAATGAAATTGCATAGAGATTAAGGGATCATATTGTCAATAAATAATAAATTCTACAAACTAGAAATCTCTGACCAAAATAATACTAAAAATAGAAGCTATCAATAAAATGAAAAAGATCAGGAGTCACACGCTCCACTGACTGAACCAGCCAAGCACCCCAAGAACTTCCTTTGATGTATTTTTCTATGACTTCAATGAGATTTTGGCAAGGGTGAGAGATAAACACATTTGCTTAGGCTATCAAGTTAATATGGAAATTTTAAATTTCAAAAACATATTGTCAAAATCAATCTTTCAAAATAAAATTTGTACCAGTTTACATTTCTATCAATAGGAGACAAGAGTGCCAATTTCCAATTCCCATGCCAGTTCTGGGCTAAATTGCTCCTTTAGATTTTTCTTAGTTTCATAGATTCAAAATAGCTTCTTTTTCTTTGATTTGTATTTCTCTGATTTTCAGTGAATTTATCTCTTCTTCTGTATAATACCATCTTAGCTTCTGCTTCTGCGAAGTTTGTTAAGACCACATTCATTGTCCTACTTAAGTGTTTGGTGATTTTTATTGATTTGAAATGTATCTTAATCCTTGATGAATTAATAACATTTCTGCCATATGTTACATGTATCTTGCTCAGTTTGTCATTTGTATTTTATTATTATTTATGGTCTATTTTGCTCTAGAAGTTTAAAAATAAGTTTTGCAGTTAAACATGTTAATATTTTCCTTCATGGTTTCCAATTTTAGAGTAATACTTAGAACATTCCCTTGTTTTACTTTTTTTTGTTGTTTGTTTCTCTTATTTTTAAAGTAATCTCTATGCCTAATGTGGGACCTGAACTCATGACCTTGAGATCAAGAGTCATATGCTCTACTGACCGAAGCAGCCAGGTTCCCCCCCCCCTTTTTTTCTTGAGGTAAATGCATAATTGATAAATTTTTTTGCTTATTAATATAAATATTAAACAGCATGGAATTTTCCCTGAATAGGATTTTTTTTCCTAAAGATTTTATTTATTTGACAGAGAGAGAGACAGCTAGAGAGGGCACACAAACAGGGGGACTGGAGGAGGGAGAAGCAGGCTTCCCACAGAGCAGGGAGCCCAACATGGGGCTCCATCCCAGGACCCTGGGATCATGACCATGAGCTGAAGGCAGACGCTTAACAACTGAGTTACCCAGGCATTCCTCCATGAACAGGATTTTTAACTATATTCTAAAAGTTTTTATAAATAGTGTGACATAGTTTCTCTATTCTAGTCTATAATTTCAGAGTTTTTTCAGTTTTATTGTATAATTTGCTTTAATTTCTTCTTTACCTAAGAGTTATTTAGAGGTGTCATTTAACATTTCCAGGCAATTGATTTTTTAAAAAGTTTTCATTTTATTGATAGCTTCTATTTTTAGTATTATTTTGGTCAGAGATTTCTAGTTTGTAGAATTTATTATTTATTGACAATATGATCCCTTAATCTCTATGCAATTTCATTTATTCTAAAAAACTATATTTAACCAGTCTCATGAGGCCATTCCCACCATCATCTCTATTCATAGAGGGGGTCTTTCCAAGTTTCACCTGAGCTATTATAATCTGATCCTTACTGGCTTGACTCTTCCTTTACACTTTCTTTACATTTCTAGAAATGTATGAACCTTTTTGAGGTATATAGAGGTATATATACCTCTTATATATTTGAAATTTTAAATTTCAAAAACATATTGTCAAAATCAATCTTTCAAAATAAAATTTGTACCAGTTTACATTTCTATCAATAGGAGACAAGAGTGCCAATTTCCAATTCCCATGCCAGCTCTGGGCTAAATTGAAGACTCTTATAGGTCCAGACCACAGCTAGATGGGAGATAATGAAGACTTTGAACTAGACCTACAAGGTGGAATGGGCCCTGTGACATGAGGTACAACATGTCCTGCGAGGTGAGGAGGAGGTCCAGACCAACAGGCAGAACAAAGTTTTTCAGAGATCTTGAAAAGCAACAAGACTGATCTCAAGGTGGTCCAAAATAAGGTAGGGAGTACTTGAAGAGTCGTGTGGAATAAATAAAAGTCAGTTCTTGAGGCAATGGAAATAACAGATTCAAACAGTAAGCGAGAGGGCGACCTGCCTGGCTCAGTTGGTAGAGCATGCAACTCTTGATCTTGGGGCTGTGAGTTTGAGCCCCATGCTGGGCACAGAGCCTAGTTAAAAAAAAAAAAAAAAAAAAAAAAAAAAGGTAGCCAGAGAGATCAACTCCTGGAATCAACAACTGAGAAGAATTCAGGTCTCCTATCCAAAAAAGATGGCTGACCTAGAAAGGTGACCAAGATTAGAATTAAGGAATATGGAACAAGATAGAAGAATGGTGGTCATGGTTAATTCAGGTTAAGTGTCAGAAGTGTGAAAGTGTAGATGTGATGGTATCAAGTCCAGTATTTGGGGATTAGCACTCCTTCAGTGCCTTCCAAAGATTAGAACTGACCCTACTGATAAAGTATCTCCTAGTTTACCGTAGCAGAAAGGAGAGAGATTAGGCATCATTTGACATAACATATGGAAAACCCAATTACCCCGTTAGAAGTCTCCTTCTGTAAATAATGTTATTCAGTGGAACATTACTTTTTTTCAAGTTTTAGCTATAATTGATATATAACACTGTGTAAGTTTAAGGTGTACTGTATAATGACTTGACTTATTGTGAAATGATTACCACAGTAAGTTTAGTAAATATCTGTCATCCCATATAGATATAAAAAAAAAGAAAGAAAATGTTTTTTTCCCCCTTGTGATGACAAGTCTTCAAATTTACTCTGTTTTCAAATATACCATATGACAGCGTTAACTGTAGTCATCATATTGTACATGACATCCCCTAATTTATCTTCTATCTGAAAGTTTGTACCTTTGGAATAACTTCATCCAATTCTTCTATCCTCTACCCCTTGCCTTTGTAAATCTGATTTTTCTTTTATGAGTTTTTTTTTTTTGTTGGTTGGTTCTGTTTTTGTTTTTTGTTTTTGTTTTTAATGGAAGTTCATCATATTTTTTTTTTTTAGCCCAGAAATAAAGAGAATAATGCAACTCCATGTATTCATTATCCAGATTCAACAATTATAAGCATTCTGCAATTTTCATTTCATCTCTCTCTTGATCATGATATATTTAAGGAGTGAAATGCACAAGTACATAAAGTATCATCCAATTTTTATTCTAGAAGTAACATACACAGAGAGGAAGAGTGTATTTCTGCGTGCATGCGTGTATGTGTGTGCCCACTTGCGTGTGTTTGTGTATTTAGTAAAAGATCTAGAAAAAAAACACATCAGGCTTATGTGATTATTCTAGTGTGGCAAGTGAGATGGGTAAGAGTAAAGGTAGGTAGATTTTATTTAAAAATTTTTTTGTGTGTGAGGGACAGCATGAGCTGGGGGCTAGGGACAGGGGAGAAAGGGAAGAGAGAGGGAATGAGAGAATCCTAAGCAGGCTCCCTGCCCAGTTCAGTTTTGGGGCTCAATCCCACAACCCTGAGCCAAAATCAAGAGTCAGACGCCCAACTGGCTGAGCCATCCAGGCGTCCCTGGTAGGTGAGATTTTAATTTTTTACTCTATGCTCCTAAAGTTTTCTTTTTTTGAACAACATCATTTATTGCTTTTACAACTAAAATAAGCAGAAAAAAAAAATAAAGGAAAGCATTTTACCTAAAGAATCAACAAAATCAGTCGATTATTATTGTCATCATTAACTTTAGTGTTCACAGGAGAAATTTAGTCCAGCATGTATCCATGGCCTTTGTAATATTTTCCTTTTTTACCATATCAGATATCAACAATGTGTTGAGCCAATTTTAATATATATGCTGTCAGTGTAGCCATATGTAGAAAACTTGCAGCAGTATTTCCAGAAAAGAAAAAACTAAGCTATCCTGTGACAGCAAAGGCCTGAACAAAATTATGAGGATGGCAAGGAGTTGTTAATAATTGATTTGATCAGTGCAGAATGAGTTGTCACCAGAAGATGAAGAGTGGCCAAATCCTCTGCATTCCATTTACATCAGCTAGGAGGTGAATTCAGGTATGACATGCTCTCTGGAGACTGAGAAACCCATTACTCACACAATAAACACTGTATCACCGTGGCAAAGCTGCTACCTTGGCAGATACTAATTCTTTCTTGGGTCTCTTCTGTGAACACATGAGGTAACTTTCAAGAAAAGGAGCGGGTTCGTGCATAATATTGAGAAAAACTTGAGGAAGTACAATTTATGGACTGAATCATGTCCTTCCCTGATTCAGATGAAGCCCTAACCTCTAATGTGGCTTCATTGGAGGTAGAGACTCTAAGGAAGAGGTAAAGGTTAAATGAGGTCATTAGGGTGGGGCCCTAATTTGATAGGACTGGTATCCTCTTTAGAAGGGGAAGAGACACCAGAGATCTCCCTCTCTCTGTGTATGAAAGCACAAAGGAGAGGCCTTGTGAGCACACAGAGAGAAGGCGTCTTGTCTAAAAGCCAGGAAGAGAGGCCTCAGCAGAAACCAATCTTACCAGCACCTTGACTTTGGGCTTCCAATCTCCAGGACTATCAAAAAATAAAATTCTATTGTTTAAGCCATTCAGGCTATGATCTTCTGTTATGACAGCTCTGACAGGCTTAATACAGCGCCCTAGCATCTTTCTCTAAGACTCTTTCATTTAACCAAGATCCCCTGTTGACTTTTTTCAAAGGATTCAAACTTGCAATCTCATCTTTTTTTATTGTCCTCAATCTTTTTCTCTCTCAATCATCCCTTATCATTTTCATATTGCTCAGATTTTATTAAAATAGAGTCTTGTTTTCTTTAGATAAGAAACTGAGGGAAATGCAGTACAATGTGATTTTGTTCTTTGAACTGACTAGTTAAGAAAAATACAGCTCATAACTCTGCTTTAGAATTAAATTTCCAAAATACCTTAATTTCCATACTCATTTTATTATCTCCTTTATGCCCTACATATTAACTTTATTCATCTGAATCCATTTGAAAAATGGTGACCCTCCCTATCAGGCTATCAGGATTTCCATTTCTATTCAAGCAGAGTTGGCAAACTATTATGTTTTTGTGGACGTCAGAAGTAAAGAAGTCTCTCTTATCTCACCATAAGGACAATAGCAACAACAACAAAATGGCAATTATATGAGCTAAAAGATTGTGTTATTCTTTCTGTAGTAAATATCTCTTACTATATATATGTATCAAGTCATCACATTGTACACCTTAAACAATGCAATATGTCAGTTCTAACACCATAAAGTTGGGAAATTTTTTAAAAAAGAATTCCACCTTAATATTTTCAGGATTTCCGCAGGATCCCTGATTTAGATCAATTTAGTTTATTTGAACTGTGCACACACTAATCCTGAAAATTCTTGTAGGTTGGTAATAAACCCAAGTTAGCAGAAAAAAGATCCAGACAAACACGACTCTTAATGATACATAAATGCTGAATACTACCTTTCAGGTAATTAGTTCTTAATCATTACTGGTTGTAAGACCTTTGGTGAGACAATTAGCTTCTAGGTTTGTTTTTTTGTCTGTAGAGAGAAGGTATTCACTGCGATTATTTGTGTTTTTTCCTGAGATGAGTGGTTTGGAGAAAAGTTTGAGAGGCACTGGACAAGATGATCTGTAAGATTCCTTCAAGTTCTAACATTCTTTCTGTCATATGTCATAATTCACAGTCCCAGCTGCATGGCATGCTGGGACGTTCTACCAAGCAGGATCAGGGAGCTAGGATCGGAAAGTGACAGAGCTGTGGAGAAACCCCGGGGGCATTAGCTCAGCCTGAGGGAAAGGTATGCAGTCTCAAACCAGCAAGTTCATGGGGATGTGGCAAACGCTAGGTGACTCTAAGTCAGCATTACTCTCCAAGGGGAAAGTTAGATTCTGACAGCAATGGGCATAGGGTTGTGCGGATGGGTTTCCAGAATTGTAAGTCAGGGAAGACTCAAGGACGAGCAAGAGTTCTGGAACAAAGAGAGTGGAGTAAACTCAGTGAAGGAAATCTGGGTTATATTTACCAAGCTGGGATTCAGGGCCAAGCTTTACTTCCAGTGAGAAAGCTGCTTAGGGATAGAGAACCCTAGTAGACAAACCAGACACACTGGCTATCTTTGGAAGCCATGAGCATGGGAGTGTATCTGTTTACTTCCTGGAGGTGAAAATTGTAGGCAGGATGCGGCTTCGTGCTTACACAGACTTCCAGGACTTCTCTTCACCTTTGGAATAGCCATTATGTCCATACCCCCACTACTTAACTATTGAGGGGAGCTTCATAAGAAGCTAGCTTTTCATGGGTTTGAAAAATAGGGAGGGCTGATCCTGCCAAGCATAGGACGTGAGTAAGCAGTGGCTGATATTTGGCAAATTGGAAGAGGGAGCAGGGTTCTCTGGGACCATTTCAGAGACTGGGTGTTTGTGCCGAGCTCAGCCTGTTGGTAGTGATGCTATTGGCTAGGAATGCCTGGAGGCCCTCACCTAGGCCCAAGGTGAGACCCCACAGTGAAGGCCAATGTTGTGGCCAGAATAGACTTTGTGGTTCTTGTTCTGATTAAAAGAAACACCTCAGCATCAACTATCAGGGAACTTTGGAAAGGAAAACAAGGTTTATTTCCCACAGGCCCTGCAGGGACCATGGCAGGCCTGAGGACACACCGAGAGGTCTCAGGGAGAGAGTGCACGTGGGCTTGCTGTTCTGCTTTTATTGAGAGCCTCTGGTTTTGCTCTTAATTGGTGAATTTTATACATAAGAATGGGAATTAAAGAGTGGAAAAGGGCAAACAAATAGTCAAATGGGTAGCTGACTCAGAGATCTCTAAAACAGAGAAGACTTCAGAGGCAGGTCTGCCTAGCTCTTCAGTCTGGTAGCTGGCAATGTGGTTATTTGAGAAAGCGGTCTGGGAAGTAGATGCCTCCACAGTCAAAAGCTTATGTCAGGCATTTGCACTGCAATCTAAAAGGCTAACTCTCAGGTGCTTACACTTTGTGGAGAGTAGGACCAAATGGTAGAGTCCTATGAAGCTGACTTATTGCATCAGAGAAAACGTTCTATCAATGATGGCAGAACAAAAAAATGAGTTTTTTTGTTTTTTTTTTTTTATCAGTTGTTAGTTGAATTAGAGTTGTCTGAAGATCTAGGAAGGTGCTTTTGAGAGAATTCCTATCAGCCATCAGCAAACCCATCATTCTGCCTCTAAATTTATCTATAATCCGACCACTTACCCTCACCCCATCTCCAGCCCCCCTGCCATCAACACCTGCCTGGACTGCTGCAGTCACCTCCATCCTAGACTCCCTTTCTCAGGAAAGGCCTGAGCTTTCTTTGAAAGGCTCACCTGTTTAAATCCTGGCATAAATGAGATCATCTCATTTATTTATTTACATTAATTTTTAAAGATTTTTACTCATTTATTTTTACTCATTTATTTTTACTCATTTATTTATTTATCTGCTTGAGGACAAGCAGACTCCCTGCTGAATGGGGAGCTCCATCCCAGGACCCCAAGATCATAACCAGAGCCGAAGTCAAATGCTTAACCAAATAAGCCACCTAGGTGCCCGATTTTTATTTTCATTTTTTTAAATATTTAAAAAATTTTTTAAAAATGTTTTTATTATTATTTTTTAATTTGACAGAGAGAGAGAGATCACAAGTAGGCAGAGAGGCAGGCAGAGAGAGAGGGGGAAGCAGACTCCCTGCTGAGGAGAGAGCCCGATGTGGGGTTCCATCCCAGGACCCTGAGATCGTGACTGGAGCTGAAGGCAGAGGCTTAACCCACTGAGCCACCCAGGCGCCCTTAAAAATATTTTATTTTTAAGTTATCTCTACACCCAACATAGGGCTTGAACTCACAACCCCAAGACCAAGAATCACCTGCTCTTCTGACTGATCCAGGCAGGTGCCCCAATCTCCTTTTTTATTAATTCAAAGTCTACTGACTTAGGACATTAATTACAATTGCAAAACCATTTCCCCTTTGCCATGTAATACAATATGACCACGGGACTGATATCCCATAGGTCCTGTCTACCCTCAAGGGGAGGGGATTATACAAGGGTATTATGGGTCAATGGCAGCCATCTGAGAATTCTGCCTACCCCAGGGAATAGTACCAGCCTTAACATGATGCTGTGGGGAGCTCTAGAGTATAAATTATATCTCAGAGTTTAAAGCAAGGAAGCTTGACTTGCATATTCTCCCACCGGTCAGTTACTGGTTAAGACCTCTCCAGGGGGTGTAAGCTCCCAGGTATTTTGGGCTCTCAGCAAGTATGGGCAGAGGCTCTAGTAACTCTCAGTCAGTTGTATGAAGAAAGTTGCATATCCAAACTATTAAAAACAAAAAAACACAGAAAATGAGAGAGGTCACACAGAAAGAATTAAGGAATTATAGGGGGTCCAGTAAAATACCAACAGTGGCCCCTACCATCCCCTCATTCTAACACTCAGATCTACTTGAGTCTCTAAGTTCATTCCATCCTGTCTTACCTCCTTCAAGATGGTGGTTGGCCACGTTTCCTGGGTGAAACTTAACAAAAGACCATTGGTGAAGTCAGCTAAATCCCCATTGGTACTGACAGTCTGGTGGTCATAACTGATATTCATCATCTCCCTCCTCTACCCATTCTCATTTAGCTCCTCCTTAGAAAACATTTCTTCTGGCCACAGAGGGCTTACTTACTGATGTGACCCAGACCCTGATCTTTGCTAGGTCAGTCCCTGGTTCCTAAGCCCCTATGCCATTTCTGCTGCAGTTCCCCTTTTTGAGTTAAACCTGGGCATGGGGACAGCATACCTTGCCCCAGTGGGTCCTCTGAGTGGGACTCAGAAGGCATCCATCCTTCCCCATTCTGTAGCATCAGTCCTATGTTCTCACGATGAACGGGGTCACCTGCCCCTGTCAGTGTAGTAACTCTTCTTTGGCTTTTACTCTAATGGCAAGAACACTGGAAGACCATGTGGCATTATAGCTGCACGTTTATTAGAAGTCTTATATGGTGTCCCATGGCAGAAATATTTCTTCTCTGGCAACCAGGATATGTGGACTACAGAACCTATACCTGTAAAAATTTAAGAATAAATTCTCCAAATGGGTCTGTCTCCAGCAATGCCACTTCCATTTCCACTCCTCAGTGTCTGGGCCTGTGTTCTGATTGTGAGGGAAGGCACACAGCACCACATAAAGGCTGTTGGGTGGGGTGCCTGGCTGGCTCAGTCAGTTAAGTGTCTTGATTTGGACTCAGGTCATGGTCTCAGGGTTATGTAATCAAGCCCCATGTTGGGTTCTGTGCTGAGCATAGAGTCTGCTTAAGATTCTCTCTGTCCCTCTCCCTCTGCACAGTCCCCACACCTGCCACCACCCCTCCACTTGCTGCTCTCTCTCCTCCTCTAAAAATAAATAGATAAATAATAATAATAATAATAATAATAATAATAATAATAATAAAAGAAAGGCTTGTGGTTGAAGTTATAACATTCTGAAAGGCGGTGACCTGATCTTATAGGGAGTCATCCCTAAGCTGGTGTCAGAGCTGTGTCTTTAAGAGCTTTTTTAAGATCATTCTAACTATCAGCAAGCTGTGCCTACGTGATGCCATCTGTGGTTGGCTCAATGGATCTTAGGACCATTGGTCCTTGCTGTGACTCCTTTGCTCTTAATTGGTTCCCTTTGTATGTAAAGTGAGGCTTTATTAGTGGGATTCCAAGATACTGTGGACAAGGAAATCAAACTTGGAAAATGTGTCAATCTCAGTCAAGAGCAGTCACTTCCCCTTCCTGGGTGGAAGGGATCTGATGTAATTAACTTTCCACCATGACACTGATTGGCCTCCTTTGGGGAAAGTACCATACTGCAGGCTTCGTGTCGGTCCCTGCTAGTGATAGATCAGACACATTTAGCAACTGCATTAGCTAATAAATCAGCCCTGGTGGAGGGGTGTCCATTTGGATAGGCCCTGCATAGCTTCCCTCTTGGCCATCTTTGTGCAGGCACCAAGTGGCTAGTGACAGACGACTGACATTTTGGGCAAGTCCTCTGTTGTTTAACACAACTTCTGCAATGGATCCACTCTGGTGAGCATACGGGGGATACAGAAATCCTTATATACATTGGCCCCCAGGCTGTCATGTCCCCAGTCTTACTCCTTCCAGATCTCTAACTAATCAACTAAATTAATCATCACTGCTATGAGCAGTGGTGAACTAGGGAGACAGAGGCAAAATGGGTCCTCTCCTGTGTAGGTAAGATGGTTGTGTGTTATCAGCAGAGATTTTTCAAACAATAATAAAAATGCCTAAAATTCAGTTTGCTTTTTATTGTCACTGTATAGTGACAATTCTAAACAATGTACGTATTAAACTATCCCTCCATGCTGGGGTGGCATGCCCCCACTGCCCCTTCTCCCAACGATATCTGCCCAACAGTCCATATAATACCCTCACTCTGGATCATTTCTTTCCATACTTGTAGAGGACCAGACATACCACTACTTGACTCAGCTTCTTAAGAGGATTTATCCTCACCACTGTCTTCAAGAACACTTTTGCATGGGATGGGCTGTGGTGCAGTCCATTTCATGTGCAGCTTCCTTCAATAAGCTGACCATCCATGAACAATTCCAACCTTGCCAAACATTATAGTAATGAAGTTCACTCTGTTTCTGGTAGTTAAGATCTGCCTCTTGGCCTCTACTATTCCGGAATCCCACCATCCCCATTGTCATTAAGGAAAATGGTTCCATAACAGCATCTGGAACCATCAGCCCTTGGTAATGAAGGACTTCACAACTGAATGTCTCAAGAGTGCTATGTCCCTCTCATTAGAAGTTTCCTTACTGCATAAGTGAAAGGAGTGTTCTTTGGGCCCTTACAAGGAATAGAATGGGTACTTGAGTCTTAAATAATTGATTCACCCTGACATGCTCTTATCTCTGAGCCTTTAAATACCATCCCTAACACTCTGCCAAAGGCATTTCTGACATCTCTACTTCTTTTAATGTGGGCTATTTCCCCCCATAAACTTCTAAAAGCCAGCTCAACAGCACATTAAAACTGGTTCCATTACCTGGGTATTAAATCCTGAGTGATCTAATAGTGCCTCATATTAAACTTTTCTTTATCCAGGTTAGTATACTGTCCCACACTCAGGTCCAACATCCTCAACAACCATTCCCAGATATGTTAGCCAGGCCTTGAAGCTCCTTGAGTAAATACTCTTTGCGGCAAGGCCAGCACCTCTCCAGTCAGGTTGCAGTGAGATTTGTGGCCAGGAGAGGAAGAGTTTGCCACACCTGAGGTCAAGGGCATATTTGGTCTTGAGGAGCACAGGGCATCTGCTTCATTTGAGGACTTATGTAGTCTTTAGGCAAGGAGCAGGCTGCTATCCTCTAGCCAGGGACACTAAGGCCACTTCTGCAGACCCTGAGAGTTCAAAGTCCTGAAGGAGTTTGAAGGGAATGTAAATGTAATTCCCATAATGTCCATGTCACTGATTGAAGAGTTGTAGTGGTATATTTGTCAGTTCTTCCAAGAGATTTTTCTTTCTTTTTTTTTTTTTTAAAGATTTTATTTATTTATTTGACAGAGAGAGAGAGATCACAAGTAGGCAGAGAGACAGGCAGAGAGGGGAAGCAGGTTCCCTGCTGAACAGAGAGCCCGATGCAGGACTCGATCCCAGAACCCTGAGATCATGACCTGAGCCGAAGGCAGAGGCTTAACCCATTGAGCCACCCAGGCGCCCCCAAGAGATTTTTCTGATTACCTGGGTAGTTGGACTTCTGGAAGAGGAGAGCAAACACATCAGTTGGACAACAACATAGCCAAACAGGTAGGCCTTTTACACTATTTGTTAAATTGGAGAGATGAGAATTCTTTCTTGTGTGTCTGTATGAGTATGCTTCGTGACTCCTCACTACTAGCAGCTTTCGTCTGGGCACATGCTTGTGTCTCCCATTGTTTAGCTGTCATCAGGATTAATGCGTACACATTCTAATATTAGTGATAATAGTATAAAGGAAGGATGTAGCTATTCTTGTCCTTTGCCTCACTGTAGGATGGAATTCTACACCATGCCTATTTACAGGGACACAAAGCACGTAGAATAGTGGAATCAATTTGAGCATTAATGAGCACCCATGATATAATGATTTATTAAAAATACTTATTTTGGGAGCGTCTGGGTGGCTCAGTGGGTTAAGCCTCTGCCTTCAGCTCAGGTCATAATCTCAGGGTCCTGGGATCGAGTACCACATCGGGCTGTCTGCTCAGCAGAGAGCCTACTTCCTCCTCTCTCCCTCTCTGCCTGCCTCTCTGCCTACTTGTGATCTCTGTCAAATAAATAAATAAATTCTAAAAAAAATACTTATTTTCAATCATTCAAATGACCGAAATAGATTTCTCAGATATATTTAGTCTTTATCCACAGTTCTTGAAACTGTTTCAGAGCCATAAAGGTGAAATGGATGTCTTGTTATTAATGAAGGTGACTTTTGGACCCCATCCAAGGCAAGAGGCTGGAGACCAGGAGGACCAACCATGTGATTAATGGGTTGGAACTTTTAGTCCTCCTATACCCCCAAATTCTGGGAAGGAGAGAGGGTTGGAGGTTGAATCAACCAAAGACCAATAACTTAGTCAATACAACTTTGTAATGAAGCCTCCAAAAAATTCAAGATGACAACTTTTTGGTTCTCTTCAGGGAGTTTCAAGATCAGAATGCTTCCACATGCCACCAAGCCACACCCAAGCTCCATAAAGACAGAAGATTCTTTGTTCAGGATCTTGCCCTGTGTATCTCTTGGCCTGGCTGTTGATTCATATCCTTTAGAAAACTTGTAAGCATGGTGCCCTGAGTTCTATGAGATGCTTTAGCAAATTAATCAAACCTAAGAAGTGGTTGGAACCTCCAGTCGGTAGGCTGTTGGTCAGAAGCACAGGTAGCATCCTGGAGCTGGTGACTGTATATGATGGAGGACAGGGGACCTTCTAGTATGTGTGAGCCCTTAATCTGTGGAATCTGACATTATCTCCAGGTAGACAGTGTCAGAATTGTCTTGGACACTTTGTTGGTGTTCCAGACTTGCTAGGAAAGCCCTCCGCCCCCATACACACGTTGAAATTAGGTCCAGGAATTCCAAAAGAGCAGCCGTCGGATTTAAGCCCTGATTTGCAGGCACCTTAGATGTCTGCACATACAATTATAGTATTTAAAAAGTTCAACTCTTAGAAATTATCCAGAATGAGAACTTTCAGGTACAGAGCAAGTTTCACCAAGTGACATTCATTTACTTAGCAAACATATACTGCTCTCCTATTGTATGCCAGGCATTTTTTTAGGGGAGAGGCATGTAGTGATGAATAAGTCATAGTCTTTCTCTTTGGTCTTTCATATTAGTCAGGGAAGCACACAAATGTATAGTTACATAATATGAACTCACACATATATCTACATCATATAGTTGTGCTGGGTATAAAACTAAGGGTCTATACAAATTAAAAGATGTATAGAATAAAGCTGCTAGAGGACATCTTGCTCCAGCCTCAGGAATACTTGGCTAAATTGTGATCAAAAGTTATAAACACAGGAGTTCCTGGGTGGTGCAGTTGAAACCCTAGGTTTCAGCTCTGGTCATGATCAAGGGGTCATGGGATTGAGTCCAGGTTGGGCTCTGTGCTCAGCTCAGAGTCTGCTTGAGATTCTCTCTCCCTCTCTCTGCCCCTCCCCCCTGCTCTTGCTCTCTCAAATAAGTAAATCTTTTAAAAGACTATAAACACGGAAGCCCACAGAGTCACTGATTTTTCTTTTTTCCCAACCAGAGATATGGTGGGAAAAGTATGTTGCAACTGCTTCTGACTTTTTAAATTTTTGATGATTACACAGAGGAGAGGACAGCTTAACTATATTGTCTAATAAATGATTAACTTTTGAAGGATTTATTATGACCACCACCACCAGCAAATGTCTATTTGCTCCCACCATGATAGATGTTATGGTTGCTGGGGTGATAGGGAGCCTAAATGTCATCTCTATTACAAATAATTTCCTGGCCTCTCCAGCTAAAATTTTCCCTGTACATTTTACCTCTTCTTTGGCATTTATCATACTACATATTATAGTTTGTTCTGTCTCTCTAATTCATTGTTTGTTTTTTCCTTAGAGAGGGAAAGAAGAGAGAGGCAGAGAGAGAGGGAGAGAGAGAATCTTAAGCAGGCTCTGAGCCCACATTGGAGCCCAAAGCAGAACCCAAAACAGGGCTTGGTCTCATGAACCCTGAGATCATGACCTGAGCCAGAATCAAGAGTTAGCTACTTAACTGACTGAACCACCCAGGTGCTCCCAGTGTTTGATTTTTAGATGTAGAGGCTGTGTGTCACTTGTTAGCTTACATGTAGGTGGTTTTTTACTCAATGTACATGGATAAGTGAATGAATGAGTGATTGGAATGCCAAGACCTCATAGTGGAGTTGGGGAGATAAATTATGTACACATGAGAAAGTGATTATAATAGTTCAGGTCTAGGTTATCAGTAACATAGTTGGAATAAGGAAATGCTTTGCAGCAATACCTATCAAAATGGGTAGAACTGAAAAAAAAATGAGGGAATATATTGCAGAATAGTGAGTGAATTAACAAATGAATGAAGCATCTATTACATGCGATGCACTGTATCAGAAAGATACGAGTGTCAGGACGGCAGTTAAGGGGCTGCCTTCCCGGTGCCTGGGTGGCTCAGTGGGTTAAGCCTCTGCCTTCAGCTCAGGTCATGATCTCAGGGTCCTGGGATTGAGCCCCTCATCGGGCTCTCTGCTCAGGAGGGAGCCTACTTTCCACCCCCCCACCACCTCTCTGCCTACTTGTGATCTCTCTTTCTCTGTCAAATAAATAAATAAATAAATAAATTTTTAAAAAAGAGAAGAGTCTGCCTTTGGCTCAGGTCATGAACCCAGGGTCCTGGAACTGAGTCCCGCATTGGACTCCTTGCTCAGTGGGGAGCCTGCTTCTCCCTCTGCCAGCCACTCCTCCTGCTTGTGCTCTCTTGCTCTCTCTCTCTCTCTCTCTCAAATAAATAAAATCTTTAAAAAAAAAAAAAAGAGTGAACAAGACTAATGTAGTCCTGCCCTTTATGAGAGGTGGATATAAAACAAAAGTACACAAATGATTATACAATGGAAATTGCCATAAAACTACAAAGGACTGCAGTGAGGTTGTTCAGCTGAGGGACTGAATTTGGTGCACCTACGTTAGTGGGATGTTTATGCAGAGACCTGCAGAATGAGTTGAAATTATCCAGAAGTATTGCTTTCCTAGAGCCGCCACAACAAATAACCACAAAGGTGGTGACTTACAACAACAGAAATTTATTCTTTTACGGTTCTGGAGCCCAGAAGTCCAAAATCAAGATGTTGGCAGGAGTGTGCTCCCTGTGAAGTCTCAGAGGAAGATGACTTACTTGCCTCTTCCAGCTTCTCGTGGCTCCTGGAGTTCTACGGCTTGTGGCTGCATCACTTAAATCTCTGCCCCTGTCTTCACAGAGACCTCTTTGGGTTTCTCTGTGTGTATGTGTCACAAACCTCCCTCAGCTTTCTCATAATAACATCAGTCCTCGAATTTAGGGCCCATCCTAAATCCAGGAAGATGTCACCTGGAGATCCTTGACTTAATTACACCCACAAAGGTCTTATTGCCAAATAAGGTCACATTCAAAGGTACGGGTTTGCATCTGTCTTTTGCCTGGGGACACAATTCAACCCCCTATATCAGGTGAATGGATATTCGGGAGTGAAGGAAGGACAAAGAGCCTTTTATAGAGAGGAACAGCATGTGTGAAAACTCCACCATTGAAAGTAGCACAATACTTTTATTCAAGGAATAGAAAGGAGGACTTCCTTTTAAGCATACATTGAATAGGTTTGTTTATAGCTGCTTCCTCCCAACGCCCCAATAAAATGACCGAAAATACATTTGAAATAGAAGATTTCACAAGGGTAAAGAGAAACAGAGACAACAATGGACTAGTATGTCAACGAATTTTTGGAGGATAGTAAGCACAGAGAGGAGTGACTGATAACTGACAGAACAGAGAAAGCCGAAATCTTACATGTTTGCATAAGGGTGACAAAAAAGGGGAAGCCTGGGTGGCTCAGTTGTTAAGTGGTTGCCTTCAGCTCGGGTCATGATTCCAGGGTTCTGGGATCAAGCCCCCACTCAAACCCTGAGTCTGGGTTCCCCCTCAGCGGGAGGCCTGTTCCCCCTTGCCCCCCGCCCGCCCCCCCCCCCACTTGTGTTCCTTTTCTCGCTGTATCTCTCTCTCTCTGTGTCAAAAAAATAAAATCTTAAAACAAAAGAAAAAAAAGGATGACAAAAAAAAAGAGAGCCCATTTCCCCCAAATTACAGTAAGGGTCAGTTCCTGGAAGCTCTAGGAACAGTGGAAGGTAAGAGTAAGTGATGGTGCTAAATGATTAACTGAAAGTCTGTATATAAGACAGAGTCCAGGTCCACCGGCCCCCACCACCATAGCTAAGTCTCTGTATTCCTCCTTTCTCTGTAGGGAGAAGCTTTTCTCCAGTCTCTATAGGGCAGCAGAGGTTTATACTCTGGAGAAACTGAATTAGAGAAGTTCCCTGCTTGAGGACACTAGGCAGCATGGAGGAGAGTCAGGTGTCTGACTGACAGAAAGCAGTATAAGAATTTGCACATTGAGGGCGCCTGGCTGGCTCAGTAGTTAAGTGGTTAAGTGTCGGCCTTTGGCTCAGGTCACCATCTCCAGGTCCCAGGATCGAGCCGCCTGATTAGTGGGAGCCTGCTTCTCCCTCCCCCTCTGCCTGCTTCTCCCTCTGCTGTGCTCTTTCTGTCAAATAAATAAATAAAATCTATAATAATAATAATGTGCACAATTGAAAGTCAGAGTACCCACCACCCCCAACCAATCACCCTTCCCTGTTCATCTTCCAAGATGGTAGCAATCAAGGTTATACCTTCCAGGTAAAAAACAAAAACAGGCAAAAAACTAACAAAACAAACAGCCAACTAAACAAAAAACCCCCCTGCAAGATACTTTTCCAGGGGAACAGAATGATTTCAGAGGAAAGAAGTTACAAAAAGATATTTTTAGGTCCCTTAAATCACCAGGGTCCTTGCCTAAATGCCCTACATTGGTCAAACCAGTCTATGCTCTCAAGCCTTAGTCAGCCCTGAGCATCAGCCTTCAGCTTGGGTCATGATCGCAGGGACCGGGGATTGAGCTCCACATCAGACTCCCGGCTTCTCCCTCTCCTCCCCACTCCTGTTCTCACTATCTGTCTCTTTCTATCTCTCTCTGTCTCTCAAATAAAATCTTAAAAAAAATGTTCATTTTAATATGAGTGGACAATTTTGGGTCTCCATACATTGCAAGAAAGTCAGTATTGTGAAATACAGAGATTAGGAAAGTGACTCAGGGGAAACATATTATAAAGAGCAGAAGAAAATCGTTGTAACTATAATATCCTCACAGAAATTGGAGAAGATACTCCATCCACGAAAATATACCCAATTTCTGTTAAAAAAAAAAATAGAAGAAAAAGCATTTGGAAATTAAAAATATGAGAGATTTTCATGGGTTCCTGGCTGTCTTTGTCAGTAGAGTACGTGGCTCTTGATCTTGGGGTTGTGAGTTTGAGCCTCGCTCTGGGTGTAGAGATTACTCAAAAATAAAATCCTTTAAAAATTTTATAAAAATGAAAACTTTTAGTATAACAGCTGGAAGATAGAGTCAGGAACTCAAAATGTATAACAAAAAGGCAAAGAGACAAACACAGTAAATCTGATGCATAGGCGTTTCAGAAAGAGAAATTAAAAAATATAGGGGAGAGAATTTTCCTTCTTCTTTCTTTCTTTCTTTCCTTTTAAAGATTTTATTTTTAAGTAATCTCTACATGCAATGTGGGGCTCAAACCCACAACCCTGAGAACTGGAGTCACACACTCTACAGACTGATCCAGTCAGATGCGCAACCCCCTCTCCGCTTCCTTTTGTTTTTAGAGGAGGTTATTTGCAAATGAAGAATACAAGAACATTTCTCTGAACTAAGTTTCAAGATTGAAACTGTCCTTTAAATTCCCAGGACAATGCATGAAGAAACACCTACCTGGAGTGTACATATGGAGTTGGTACACACGCGTGTTCTCAGTCATTTCTTCTGTCTCTGTCTTTCTAGTCACCCTGGTTGTTCAAAGTTCTTCTTTAGTAGGTCCCTGAAAGGGCCCATGGGAACAACAGGCAAGAAGTCTGAGTTTGTGTGTGTTAATAATTGTCTGCCTCTGCCCCTTTATATTTGAAAGTCGTTTTTGTTGGATATAAAATCCTTGGCTCACATTTTCTTCTCTTGAGTATCTTAAACTATTACTCCATTTTCTTTTAGCCTCAACTGCTGCTGACAAGAGTTTGATGACAGTATAGTTTTCTTTCCTTTATGTCATTTGCTGTTTGTGCCTTGATGCCAAATAATTTTTTTCTTTCAAGGTCAGTAATTTTATTAGAAGTGTCCTGGGTTGGTGATTTTCAGGTTGACATAAATATGTCTGTGGTATACGCTTTCAACATGTAGTTTTAAGTTTCTTTTTTTTTAAGACAAAA
The DNA here is from genome assembly GCF_022355385.1 of Mustela nigripes. Taxonomy (NCBI): domain Eukaryota; kingdom Metazoa; phylum Chordata; class Mammalia; order Carnivora; family Mustelidae; genus Mustela; species Mustela nigripes. The sequence continues at coordinate 27,319,749 of NC_081574.1, forward strand.
TTTCTTGATTTATAGATTTAATATTTGTTTTGTCTAGCTTATTTTACAAGGAGAGATCTTACCTGCTCCTGGAGTGGACAAAACCTTTCTCATGCTCAGATGCTGGTCTAAATTTGACCCATTGCACTTTCCAGTGACTACCTGTTAGCCTCAGGGTTCTCCTGTTTTGCTTCCCTTTGCATTTTTACTGCTTAAATGCAGATAGCACTGCAGATTCTATGACTGCTGTCTTTTGTCTTCACCTGCTTGTTACTTTGGGGCTTGGGAGATATCTCATTACTTAGTTTTTTTGTTTTTGTTTTGCACTATAATTACTCTGTTTTTATGTGAGGATTTGGAGAGTTTCAAACTGCTTCGGCTAATACTGTCTTCCAAGAATCCTCCTCACTGGAATAAGGAAAAACCCTCATATTTGCAGAGGGTCAAGAATTAGAAACATGTTATACTTATTAACAGTAACACTGGAAGCAGGAAAGCAGAGAAGAAACGTCTTCAAAACCTTAAGGGGAAAAAAAATTTTTTTTAAGATTTTATATATTTATTTGAGAGAAATAAAGAGAGAAAGACACTGTGAGAGAGGGAACACAAGTAGGGGGAGTGGGAGAGGGAGAAGCAGGCTCCCTGCTGAATAGGGAGCCCTATGTGGGGCTCAATCCCAGGACTCTGGAATCATGACCTGAGTTGAAAGCAGTGGCTTAACCCACTGAGCCACCCAGGCGCCCCAGGGAAAATATTTTTAACTTAGATTCTCTATGTAGATAAACTATCAAAAAATGGTGACGGGTGAATAAACATGTTCTCAGACAGAAACATTTACCTCACAAGCTCTTTTTCTCAGGAAGGTTCTGCAAGGCATATATATATATATATATATATATATATATATATTTTTTTTTTTTTAAAGATTTTATTTATTTGTCAGAGAGAGAGAGGGAGAGAGACCGAGCATAGGCAGACAGAATGGCAGGCAGAGGCAGAGGGAGAAGCAGGCTTGGACACTGGAGATCCTGATTCTTGTACCTTTGGACTCCAGGGCCGTCAGCCCTCCCAGTTCCCAGGCCTTCAGTGTTGGACTGAACTGTACCACCAGCTTTCCTGGTCCTTCAGCTTGCAGAGAGCAGATCGTTAGGCTTACTTTTACACTCTTTGTGTCTTTAGAGTTTTGTGCCACATGCATATATGTTGATAAAAAAAAATAAGCTAAAAAAGAATTTACACAAGGTCACACAGGTAGTAAAGGGCCAAAAAAAGGACTAAATCCACGTGTACAAAGCTGTAAGGTAGATAAGAGAAGCCTGGGTTTTCTTTCTGTGTAGGATGATAGTGACAGAGAGGGATGAAAGAGCCTTGTGGTCGAATTAAGAATGGACAAGGCAGAGAGCCAAAAGAAGGAGAGTGGACGTCATCCTGCACATCATGGAAAATTGCCCAAGTGTGATGCAGGCGATAATTTGATCAAAGGAATATTAAAGACTTTATTCCACTCCTCTTTGACTACTGCCCAGAATCCACCGAGTCAGGCTTCAAAGAGGTGAATTAGGAGAAAGAAGTAAGATATAGAATAGAAGCAGACAGCTCATTTAAATCAGCCTCAAAGGGCTCCAGGAGTGATGGGAACACCTGGTCACACAGCAGGTGAGGGAGGGATGGTCACTTGCACAGTAGCTGAGAGGAGCCCCGACACACCACCACAGAGCAATTAGCAGACCAGGGGAGGGCCTGGGAAAAAGTACCGGGAGCACCTCAATCATTCCCGGCTACCCTGTGGATGGATTGCTTTTTCTTGTGGACAAAAAAATTGAGGCAGCTGTGTTCAGATCAGAATTGTTTTTCCGTATTCTGAAAGAATCTAGGATCTAAAAGTTATTGCATTAGCACATGTAAGCCTCGCTGTAATGCAATAATTTGCATTTATATAGCAACATTCATCTAAAGACAGAACTCTGCTTCCCAGCATTAACTCATGAATCCTCACAGCGTCCTTGTGAAGGAGCTGGTGAGCCTGATTATCTCCATTCCACAAATAAGAAAAATGGAGCTGCTCAGAGGGTAATTTGGACGAGAAAAAGTTGGGTCTACGTAGGGAATTAATACTAGAATTAATACAAGCCTCTTGGATATGAGTTATAAATGACGGGTTCAACACAGTTTGGTGTTCGGGTTTCTCAAAAAAAATGTTGATAAATGGATATCTTGCCTCGGTTTTATAATCAACAGAATCTGATTATTATTCAGACTTTATTCACTCCGATGAATAACAAAATTTGTCTCCTGGGATTCAAAGCCATGTTTCTCCCTGACTAACAATTTTATAGCCCAGAGTTCATAGACTCTGTGAAAGGAATCACAAGGTCAAGGGAATAATGAGAGAAAGTCACTTGACTTAATAGGTTATCAGCAATTTGTTTTTAGTTTTTGAACCACCCAAAAGGCAACTTTAAGACGATGATTTGAGGGTGACTGGGTGGCTCAGTGGGTTAAAGCCTCTGCCTTCGGCTCAGGTCATGATCCCAGGGTTCTGGGATCGAGCCCAGCATTGGGCTCTCTGCTCAGCAGGGAGCCTGCTTCCTCCTCTCTCTCTGCCTGCTTCTCTGCCTACTTGTGATCTCTGTCAAATAAATAAAATCTTAAAAAAAAAAAAAAAAAAGGACGATGATTTGAGTGTAAGTAGTTTCTTCAGAGTGTATCCCAGAAGCCATAGTAGAGGATTGGAGAAATAAGACAGAAGAGAGGAAAGTCAATCAATGTTCCTTAATGAGCTGGTTATAGCGGTGGCAATGGTCTGTCCTTTAGGAACCCCCTGGGAGACCCTGCAGACCATACCTCAGACTTGTCTCACCCAAGAACAAGGAAGATTTTAAATTCACCAACTCCTGCCTATCTTTAGTTGAGGATCATTCCTATGGTACTTGTGGTCTGCTCTGTGCCCAGGCTGAAAGCTCCTGCAGGCAAGAAATGCTAGGAAGCTGTAGTGTAGGTGCCTGATATTAAGCTTTCATTGCCAAGGTATCTATTTCCAGGACACCCGTCCTGATTAAATCTATTGCCAGCTGTAGGACACAGTTTACTAGTAACACAACCAGATAAGGAACCAGGCCACCCCCCCCCCCCCATCAAGTTCCCCTTTTAGAAGGCCCTGGGTGACATGGATCACTGACTGCTTGGGTGACCCCCCACTTCTCCCTTCCTGCACCTTAATTCCCACTCTTATGTTTTACATTTGCCAATAAAGAGCAAACCTGAGAAACCCTAGGCACCCTACCCTTGATCCTAACAAAGGCAGAACCCAGGTCCATGCTCCCGTGCTCTCTTCCTGTGCTCATAATAAGAACCACAAAAGGACCAGTCCAGCCACAACATTGGTTCTAGTCAGAAATGGCTGTGGGGAGTTGTATGGGCCCAAGTGAATAGTTTAGGCATGCCCAAATTAAATGCCCAAAGCATCACTGTCCCTAGATGGTGACCAACACAACAGAGGCCTTGAGCAAGAAGAGATTTCACAATTAAGACAGCTGACGATCTCGGTGGGGGCACCAAGAGGACAAAATCAAAGCTCTAGCTGTATCTGCTACAACGTTCGACTACTCAACACCTACTGAATACCTACTATGTGCTTGCCACTTTTCTAGGTGTAAGGTTGCAAGATAACGAAGATAGGGTGATTTCTCCGAAGCATAAATTCTTATCATGAGTTTCTCTTCAGTAGTTCAGATCTGCTTCAAGCTCCTACAATATTACAGGAGATACAGAGAAATTTCTAAGCTTGAGATGGAAAAACATTGAACTGTCTTAATGTATTCTATTCAGTTTGGTTTGACTGAGGGAGTGATTCCCCAGTCTGCTTCGCTGCCTCCCATCTAAGTGACAGGGCTTTGGTTTCATACTAGACCACGGCAGAATCCTCGTGTTTTATGAATTCCCTTTCACCATGTTTCAATTACTTCTTCCCCACTAGGCACAATATCTATTTGTTTGGTTTTCTTTATCCTTCCTAGATTGAATGACAAATATACCTGCTTTCCTCCTGTTAACTTCTTTGCTTGTGTTCCACACTCCCCCCACTTTCAACCTGATTCTCCCTTTTAAAATTCTTTCTAAGGACTGTGAGTTCATCTGGGACTTTTCCTTCCTATTCCAGTGCCTGCATAATGACTGCCCCTCTGTGGAAATGTCTGGTCTCCAAATTTACTGAGATTTTAATGTAATGCTGAGATTTTCTGCTCTTTTCTGGTTTCCAAGGTGAAGCTAGGTGAATTTTTCCTTGGGTTAGTAGACAGCGAGAAAAGACAATCCTTGTCTGTTCTGCCTCACAAATGTATCCCAGGTAGCATTTGTGGATTTTTATTTATTTTTATTTATATCTTCATTTGAAAGAGGGAGAGAGAGAGAGAACAACTTAAGCAGGGAGGAGGGGCGGAGGTAGAGGGAGCACCAGAGCCCCTACACCCAGTGCGGACCACCCCCTGTCCCTGCACCCCTCCCCAGGGCAGGGCTCCATCCCCGGGATCAGGACCCAAGAGGAAGGCTTAACCAACTGAGCCACCCAGCTGCCCCACATTAATGGATTTTAAACATGGCTTCAGAAATCAGCCTTCCTTTTCCTGACTATTGTTTGGGCTAATGGAATAATGATGACAAGATCGTCAGTTGAACACAGGGGCACAGGTGATCTGTTATCTTGACAAAGTGGTATTTCTGCTCACTATTTGATCATGTGGTTATATTTCCAGAAAGTTTCGTGAAGAAGAGAAACAAAAGAATTTGGGGTGGTAGGGGAGGATTCAGGTTATAGTTCCGTTAACTACATGGTTAGGCAGTGAGTGACTGTGATTACCATCGTCCAGCTATCTTCTTGGCCATCCGTGTGCTTGCTGGTCAAGGTCAGACAGGACAAAGCATATGTGTGCCTCCAATGATTATGCAGGGACAAAGTCACATGAGCTTGGAGGATGCTAGCCATTGTGCGCTATCAGCCTACCCAGAGGAGTTCTGAAAGCTGAGAGTTTCATGTTGGAACTGTTGGATTTGGGAGCACTCCCCTATTGTGATAATGAACATTAAGAAAAAACACAGAGGCATATTTACGAAATTCTAGCCTGCAAATGTCAGCTCTTTCTCCCATGGAAACAGTCTGAGAAGGCGATGTAGTGTGAGGCCAAAGACGCAGATTCAATCTATAACTCACAGAATGTTCTCATTCCGGCAGCGCTTGGCAGTCCATTATGCTAATTTCGCGGGGCGGGGAAAGGAGAAGGGGAGTGGCGATGCCGTTTGTTTATCACTTCAGACCGCAGTTCTCCAGGAGCGTCTCCAAGTCTTTCAAGCATCTTGGCCAAAAAAGGAAGGGAGAGAGAGAAAGTGGTAGCTAATAGAGAAATGCAGGGTCGAAACCCAGCAAACCGTCCAGGAAGCAACACCCCTCCTAACGGGATTTTACCAAATACAGTCTGAAAATTTTGTCTCCACCTTTAGTCTGTAAATGACTCCATTGATTTTTGTTTTCTTTTTTTAAAAAGATTTTATTCATGTATCTGAGAGAAAGAGGTAGAGAGAGCACAAGTGATGGGGAGGAGGTGAGGTGAAGGGAGAGGGAGAAGCGGGGAGCTCCATCCCAGGACCACGACCTGAGCTGAAGACGCTTAACCCGCGGAGCCACCCAGGCGCCCAGATTTTCATTTTTTGGGAAAACATGTCCCAGTGCCAATTCGGTACCCTTCTTGAACATCTACCTTCTTTGCCTGCCCAACGTCTCTCCTCCTATTTGGTAATAGTACATAATTTTCTTAGGGAGTCCCCTCTACCCCAGCTCCGTTTAGTTGGCTTAGGTGGGGCTTGTTTTCTGTCCTTGCTCTAAAGGTGAGAACACATGCCAGGCTTACGTAATTAGAGCATTTCACCCCCCCCCCCCCCCCCCCCAGACAAGGTAACTGGCTCAGGGAATGGCCCTAATCCAAGCCAGACCATGAAATTAGCTCCAGAATTTTTATCGGAACTTTTGGGACAGATCATTCTCTTTCTGCTGTGGTTGCTAAGGTGCTGGGATATAAGCCTGGAGCTGTGGGTAGTCGCTTTTACCATCATCTGGGGAGAACCTGGATGAGAATGAAATTACCACAGAGGAAAGCACAAACAATAGATATAGACAGGAGTTATGATGACAATGAATATTTCAAAGTAGCAATGACTAGAATAAAACAAAATTATCCCTTGACTTTTCAGTTACATGAGCCAATATATTCTTTGTGTCTTTCTTTTTTCTTTTCTTTTTCTTTTTTTTTTTAGCATAAGCAAATTTGAGTTGCCTTTCTTGTGCTTAAGAACCAAAGAAATCTGGCTCATATAACCTTTAATAGATCAATGGCTTTTTCTTTCCATTGTTTATTTGATTTGTTTATTATTAGTATAAGCTTAGCCTTTTTTATTGTAGTAAAATACATCACATAAAATTTTCCACTTTAACCATTTTAAAGTCCAGTGATATTAAATACATTCATAATATTGTATAACTATCAACCTATCCATTTAGCTTAACCTGTTTAAATAGCATTTCAGGTAAATTTTCTTCTTTATAATCTGTATCTTAAGAGATCAAGTCAATTTCAATAATGCTGAGTTAAAACCATTATATGAAATTAACTTGTACTGGCAATACCGTGGGGGCCAGAAAATAAGCCGTCCACAAGTCACAGTGGAGCTATTTCCCCCAATTTCATATTGAGTGGACACAGTCTTGCTGCTCCCTGAGTGCCTCTTACTCTAATTATCTTAGTTTAGGCTGCTCTAACAAAATACCATGGACTAAGTGGCTTAAACAACAAACATTAATTTCTCACTGTTCTGGAAGCTGGGTGGTCCAAGATCAAGGTGCCTACTGATTCAGTTCCCAGTGCAGATGGCCGTCTTCTTGCTGTATCCTCACATGGCAGAGAGAGAGAGATTATCTCTCGTGTCTCCTCTTATAGGGGGACTAGTCCCATTCCTGAGGGCTCCACTCTCATGACCTAATTACCTCCCAAAGACCTCATCTCCAAATACCATCACACTGGACATTAGAGCATCAGTGTATGAATTTGGGAAGACCTGTTAGTCCACAGCACTAATATTAGGATTATAGACAGTGCCAGTAAAAGCAAAGCCTTATGAAGTAACGAAAGCAGACTAAGACTCATCATCAGAGACGCTGATGGACGTGTAAATACTATGGGATTCCCACTGGCAAATCAAAACACTCCCAAGTCCTTGGTAGTGTGATTTACCGTGTTCTCACTTTTCTGAGTCTTTTTTTTTTTTTTAATATTTATATATTTATTTGAGAGAGAGAAAGTGAGACAGAGCATGAGCGAGGAGAAGGTCAGAGAGAGAAGCAGACTCCCCGTGGAGCTGAGAGTCCAATGCGGGACTCGATCCCGGGACTCCAGGATCATGACCTGAGCCGAAGGCAGTCGTCCAACCAACTGAGCCACCCATGCGTCCCACACTTTTCTGAGTCTTTACAAAAATAATTTTGAAAGCATTTTAAAACTTGGAAAAAAAAATTAGAGAAAAGAGAGCACAGGGCACCAAAGTGAATTGGTGATGGGAAGTACACATTAGAATATAGTAAAACAGCCTCTGTGTGTGCGTCTGTATCTGCCTGCAGTGGAGTTGGGTGGGGGTTTGGGGGTGGGGCGGTGCAAAATATAGAGAAAGCTGAAAAAGAAACCGTCTCAGTCTCAACCGGGTAACCAGCGGTGGCCTTCACTTAGAATCTGAAGGGGATGTCAGAGGCAATCTTTCATTTCCCATCCTTCAAAAATGCCTGTCTCCTTTGCTCTCTCTACTGTCCCTCTCCATCTCTCTCCTGACACACTTGCTCTCCCACATGTGCCCTTTTCCCTTTCTTCTTCTTTTCCTAAGTCCTGCATGCAATACCACCAGAGGCAACAGCCGGTAACACTTCAGCCTGTCTCCAAAGCCCTTTAGAAATCTAAAATGAGTCCATTTAGGCCAAGAATCTCCTTGATTTTCTGAAAGATTTGCCCTGTTCTCCTGGTTAGCTGCATAGAGTTCAGGAGCCATGTTCACTGGTACACGGGCATGAAATTTCTGTGTAGATTTTAGATCATTGTGTTTTCAGGAGTTCTGCTATTTCAAGCCCTCAGGTATCTTTCATGGAAGATTCAGGAGAAGTGATAATGGTCCCCATCAAGAATTCTTACCACAAGCGGGAGTATGTATTTTCCCCCTAATTCTTTTTTTAAAAAATAGATTTTATTTATTTATTTGACAGAGAGAGAGAGAGAGAAAGAGCACAAGCAGGGGGAATGGCAGGCAGAGCACCCAGAGGGAGAAGCAGGTCCCCCACAGAGCAGGTAGCCCAATGCAGGGCTTGAACCCAGGACCCTAGGATCGTGACCTGAGCAGAAGGCAGCCACTTAACCGACTGAGACACCCAGGGGCCCCTTTCCCTTCCAATTCTTAAGGACAATAGAAGGCACTAGTGATAAAAGGCAATTGAGAGTGGTTCACCATGATCAAAACAGCTGCCTTGCTTGTTACTCTACATATAATTTTTTTGTCATGTTGGGGTTAGTATGTTGAATCCAGATTTGGTTAATGTGTTGCAGATGTTGTAGAATACACCCCCACCCCCTATGAATAGAGTGAGAGTTTTCTCTGAAGGAAACAATTTTTCCTGGTGTCATGTATCCAGTTGACCTTAACTCAATAAACCAGAACTTAGAATGTATAATAGGGAATGTATGTCCTCTTTGGGGTCTTGTTCTTGTTGGATTTTACAGAGGGTTTTTCAGGGAGGTGTCCTGGATAAGAAATGCAAAGATGGTGAGTATCTATTTATGTAGATGTCTACTACATGTCTACTTATGTTCCATGGAGTGAAACTCAGTCACTTGACCACAGCGAACTACAAAGTGAGGTTGAGAAATGTAATTTAGCCATGGAAGAAGAGAAAGGTGGGTTTGAGTAGTAACTGACCAATCTTTATTGCAAAGTATCACTCGAATATTTTCTACTCCCATTTTCTTTCCTTTTTTTTTTTTTTAAAGATTTTATTTTATTTTAAAGATTTTATTTGTTTATTTAGGAGAGACAGAGACAGGGAGGGCACAAGCAGAGGGAGGGGCAGAGGAGAGGGATAAGCAGACTTCACTGAGCGCAAAGCTGGAAGCCCAGTGTGAGGCAGGGGCCCGATCCCAGGACCCTGGATTGTGACCTAAGCTGAAGTCAGAGGCCTAAATGACTGAGCCACACAGACACCCCTAAAGATTTTCTTTTAAAGTAATCTCTACAACAAATATGGGGCCCCAACTCATAACCCTGAGATCAAGGGACACACGCTCTACCGATCAAACCAGCCAGATGCTCCTCTATTTCCATTTTCTTTCTTTTTCCTCCATAACATTTTAAGACTATGTAATATGCTATATATTTCACTTACTTACTTTGTTTACGATCTGTCTCCACTACTACAATTCAGACTTATCTATTATTAAGAAGGTTTGTTCAGGGAGATTTTTTGCTGTTGTGTTTACATCACTTAAAACAGTGCTCTGTAGCTCATAATAAATACTCAAAAATATTTGTTGAATGAATGAACAATATCCAGAACTTTCTTTTTCTAGTTCTTTCCTAAGTAGTTTAATCAATTCTACTTTATTTCTTTTGTGAAGTTATCTTTTATTTATTTATTTATTGATATTTATTTATTTCTTTTAGAGAGAGCAAGAGAGCAGGGGTGGGGAAGGGCAAAGGGGGAGAGAAAATCTCTAGCAGACTTCCTGCTGAGCACAGACCCCCACCTTCCCCAATGTGGGGCTGGATCCCAGGATCCTGAGAACAGGAACTAAACAGAAATCAAGAGTTGGATGCCTAACTGACTAAGCCACCCAGGTACCCTATGGAGATATCTTTTAGATTGCCTGTGCATCCTTTTCAGAAGATGTCTTTTTACTGGAGCTAAATTTGAGTGTAGTTCTTTTCTCCTCTTACTTCTATAAAGAGCCTAGAACAAGATAGTTCTTGCCTCAAGAAATAGACTAGGAGATGGGAAAAGACATTAGCAAGCAAATTGTACCTTTTAGGACGCATTATTTTGCAGTATGTTGTGCATTAATTCTTCCTCTTACGATTCCCAAAAGTATAATATTTTCTCATTTTCCAGCTTTGTCTTAGGTATGTCTAGGGAAATTAAGAATGATGTATATATGTCTAGAGTAATATGGAAGAGATGACTAACTAACAAAATCCATTCTCTGCTTCTTCCATAATAAAAAACTTACACTAGACCACACACAATTGCGTAGTTAGGGACTTCATTTCCTGGTTTCCCTTGCAGTTAGGTATGCCCTATAGCTAAAGTATCCCTGAGCAGTGCACAGAAGTGATCTTTGTGACTTTTCATTTCCTTACAAAAAAAATTCCTAACTTTGAGTAACTGTTCTTTTCTCTTGCCAGTTGCCTGGGAAGAAGAAGATTAGAGTGACCTTGGAAACCACACATTGAGACTGTAGGGCAGCTATTAGCCTGGGTCCCTGAAGGACATTTAGACAGATTTGGTTACCAATGTGGACCAACACTGGGACTGTTGTGAGTGACAGAAATAACCTTCTTAAAATGGCTTATTACTTTTTGATGTCTTGTAACAGCAGATTAATGAGAATTCCAAAAGAAAATGAGTTTTGAGGTCAAAGCCAAGGGCTCTTTGCCAATATAGCACAATGAGTAAAATCATAGACTTTGGGATCCAACAGACTGGGTTTCATACTGGAATTCTCCACTTACTAGTTCCAACTTACTAGTTAACTGGGAAGTTTTGTTAATCTCTCTGGGCCTATGTTTTCTCTTTTCTTATCTGAGGATAAAAGTAATACTACCTCAGAAGGCTATTGTGGGAATTAAATGAGATAATATATGTGAAGGAGACAGTAAGATTTCAAGAAACAGTAGTGATTGTGATTTTTATTCTGAGGATTCCTTCTCTATTGCCAGCTTTGGGGTACAGAGGTTGGAGTTCATTAGAAAGATGGTGGATTTCCTTGTAAGGCACAAAATAAGCTTTGCTTTTTCTTTTTTTAAAGATTTATTCATCTATTTTAGAGACAGAGATGGGGGGAGGGGTAGAGGGAAAGAGAGAATTCTGAAGCAGGCTCCCTGCTGAGTGCAGGATCAGGTGTGTGGCTCAGTCCCAGGACCCTGAGATCATGATTTAAACTGAAATCAAGGGGCGCCTGGGTGGCTCAGTGGGTTAAAGCCTCTGCCTTCGGCTCAGGTCATGATCCCAGGGTCCTGGGATCGAGACCCCGCGTCAGGCTCTCTGCTTGGCAGGAAGCCTGCTTCCTCCTCTCTCTCTGCCTGCCTCTCTGCCTACTTGTGATCTCTCTCAAATAAATAAAATCTTTAAAAAAAAAAAAAAAAAGAGTTAGGTGCTTAACCGACTGAGCCACCCAGGTGATCTGAGCTTTGGTTTTTCTAAATAATCATAGGTGGACACTGAATGTTATAATCTCTGACTCTTCCAAATCAGACATTCTCACTTTTCAAAATTGAGGTATAATTCACATACAACAAAGTGAACAAGGCTTAAGTGTATAAATCAATGAGCTTTGAAAAACATATCTATCAGTGTAAGTACCACCCCAGTCAAGATATAGAACATTTCCATCATTCCAGAAAGATCCCTTGGGCCTTCTCCAGTCAATTCCATTCCCAGTGGCAACCACTAAGCTGATTTCTATCGTCATAGCTTAGTTTTGCCTTCTCTAAAATTTTATATAAATGGAAACATACAGTGTCTGGATTCTTTTAAGCAACTTCATGTTTTTGAGATTCATCCATGATGTTGTGTATATCATGTCAAAGATAAAACTAAATCTGAGACAAAATTAACAAAGACTGTTTATTCATTTACTCTTGGCAAGGAAGCCCATCTGTCATCACTTTTGCTTCAGCAAGGACTGAGATGTATTAGAAAGGAAAATAAGTTTTATGGAGGAAAAAGGGGAAATACTGACATAGTCCCTGGCAGGGAAGTATTCTATTAAGGTGGGATTTAGGGAAGTGGGGAGACTTTCTAATTGGTTTTCATGTATTTGGTAGTCCTTGGTACCCTGCAAGAGGGAACAGTTTGGGGACATTTCAAAAGAGGAGGGAGTGTTCAGTGTTAGATGGAGGGTGTTCTGTGGCCAGCCATTTCCTGAGACAAAAAAAAAAAAAGTTGGGATCCAGGGTGTTTGTTGTAATTGTCTTTGGGGGAATAGCTGCAATGGCAGGCCACTTCTCAATCAGTAGTTTGGTCCATTCCATTGCTGAATGGTATTATGATCAACATAGCAGACCATTCTATAGTGAACCACAATTCACTTACCCATTGATGAATTCTCTACTAAGAAAGTTCAATATGCATCCAAGTTGTTCAGTTAAGAAGATTCATAGCACAAAGAGATTCTTTAATTTCGAAAAAGTGTTCCATAGACGCTCTTAAATAGGAATGACCCTCGCAGCACTTAGGAAGTAAACTTATTTACATAAAGTCAGTTTACGTGCTTTTTAGTGTAAAGATTTTATTTATATATTGGAGTTCTATTCTAGAAGACCTTTGGTAAAATTCCTTTTTATAGCCCTGAGCTTATTGATACTCATTATACATTCATTTTTCCTCCTCTTTTGGGAAAAAAAAAATAGAAATAAAAAACCGACTGTTAACTCGTTTTCTTAAGCAAGTCTCGTCAAGATCTGTGTGGAGTCTTCTTGGATAAAAAAATTGCATTATCACCACAAATGGAATGTGTGATGTTTTCAAAGTTCCTATGGGAAATCACTAGTATTTGTACTAATATTAGTATAAACTGAAATTTATTAATATTGTACTAATATTTGAAGTAATAAAAATGCTAATATCAGTATGAAAGGAAAGAGAGGGAACCCATCCACTGAACCCTTATTAACTAAGGTAATAGAAATACAATCAGATGTCACTGTTGCCCCTCTCTTCTGTATCAGAGGATTTTTTTTTTTTAAAGATTTTATTTTTAAACAATCTCTACATCCAACATGGGGCTCAAATTTCCAACCCTGAGATGAATCACATGCTCCACCAAATGAGCCAGTCAGGCACCCTGAGGTCCAGATGTTTTCTCCCCTTGAAGTAGGGGAAAACCAGTGTAGGTGAGAACCATTGTGTTTGCCTTTTTGTTGAGTGTGGGGAGGGCTAAATCTGATCAAACATATGAAGAAAGGAAGAACTCCCATAAACAGAAGGCTAAAACTGGTATGAAAATACCTGTTTTTTTTTTTGTTGTTGTTGCTTAATTCTGTTTTGGTTAGCGAATAAACAGGTGTTTAAAATTATTTTTATTGGTCTCTAAGTCTTTTGGCATTTTAAAACTTTTTCCTATGATTTATTTAAAAGAATCAAGGCCAGAAAAGGGTATCATCTCCGATTTTACCAAGTGCTTAACATGGGTACTAATTTATCTCTTTACTTTTGTCTTTAATAAATCACCACTTCTCCTGAGCAAGTGAAAGAATAATAATTTGCAAGATTGAAATTTCTACTTAAAAGTCCTCAAGTGGAGTGATTTTTCTCAGAATTCTTTTTGATACCTACATTGAACATATCTTTCCTTTTTTCTTTCTTAAAATATTTTATTTATTTATTTGGCAGACAGAGATCACAAGTAGGCAGAGAGCCAGGCAGAGAGAGAGAGAGAGAGAGAGGAGGAAGCAGGCTCCCGGCCGAACAGAGAGCCCGATGTGGGGCTCGATCCCAGAACCCTGGGACCATGACCTGAGCCGAAGGCAGAGGCTTTAACCCACTGAGCCACCCAGGCGCCCATGAACATATCTTTCTTTAAAAAATAAGAAATCAAGATAAAAATCTTCTGCACAGTGAAGGAAACAATCAACAAAACTAAAGGCCACCTTTGGAATGGGAGGAGATACTCGCAAATGACATATCTGATAAAGGGTTAGTATCTAAAATATGTAAAGAACTTACAAAACTCAACATTAAGAAATGCAAGTAATCCAGTTAAAAAATGAGCAAAAGACATGCATAGGCATCTTTTTTTCTAAGAAGACATACAGATGGCCCACAGACACATGAAAAGATGCTCAACATCACCAATCACCAGGAAAATACAGATTAAAACTACAATTGGATATCACCTCAAACCTGTCAGAGTGGCTAAAACTGACAACACAGGAAACAACATGTGTTGGTGAGGATGCAGAGAAAGAGGTACCTCATGTTTGGGATTAAAATAATCATCATTCACATTGGTCCCTTTTCCCTCTCCCCACCGTGGAGTATTATTTATAAGATGAGTGGCTTTCTTAAAGCTTAAGGAGAGATGGAAGATATTGCTTAGATTTTGTGTGGGAAATCCATAGAACATACAGGGCAAAGGGCAAAACAAATGTGCTTTATCTTGGTAGAGAAAGTGAATTTTGTTAGAAATCATCCTTTTAAGGTAAAAATGGGCAGAAACTCAAGCTTGAAGATTTTATTTAATTTTATTTGCAATGAATGAATTTGCTTTGTTCCAACAACTTTCTACAGGGTAATGATGAGAGCAAGAGAGAAAGCCAACGTTAAGCACTTGGCATTGACCTGTTTCTGCTTCTCCCTAACCAGCAGGCTGCTAATGTCTGGAACAAGAAGGGATTACCCTGAAAGAGAAGAGCCATCCCTTGCTGTTTAAGTGACTATACCTGTTGGCAGCAATTTTCTGAAAAAACACTGGCTAGATGGGAAGCAAAGTTTCTTTCCATTGTCTGTTCCTCTGGAATGTCAAAAACAATCAGCTAAAAGGCAGTGGGGGAAAAATCTAATGGACAACTGGTGTTTTGTCTGTACTAGGTTTCATGATATTTTTAACGTATTGACTGCAACGAATTTTTTTTTTTTTTTTTTTTGCATTGAGTGGAAACAAGTTAAGATTTTAAGATTTACCAACCAACAGACTGTGGTAGCCTGATGATGAGAATGGCAGCAGTGGTGGCTGAAGATATTATTTTTTGAGTGTTTACAATGTGCCATCCATTATTCTGCACATCATTTAATCCCCAATAATCTAATGAAGTAGGCACTATTATTGTCTTCATTATACAATGAGGAAATGTCCAAGATTGTGCTGCTAATGTACAACAGAGCTGGAACGTGAAAAGGGTTGGTGAGCTTTAAAGATGTGTAAAACATGCCAGAGAAGAGCTCAACCTTGCAAAAATTTTACTTGCAAATGCCTACAAAATTACGTGACTTGATATTAAAAGCCCAATAATAATAGACCAAAAATACATTAGATTTAAATAATGTTTTTTCCTGAAAAATCATTTTTTGAAAACTTTTACATCATAGTCACCTCATTTTAAAGGACTGGAAGAGACATTTTTTCCTGCCTGTAAGTTCTTGAAAATTGAATGTAATACCCATCATTCATGTGAACCTTCATACCATGTATAACAGAATTTTGGAGGATAATGTTGATGTGGCTGTGCATGGGAATGAAAAGAAAAAGCAACGTTTGGAATGAGAGTATGAAATAATGTGTCATATAAACTTGAGGAAGCCAACCCACTGTTTTGGTGTTTTACCAATGGATAGGCAGAGGTATTTTATATATGAACATGTATGTTTACATAATGTAGTAGCAGAGATTTTTGGGTTACCTGACAGATACATGAAGAAAAAGGAGATAAGTGTGAGAAGCCTTTAGAATGTCAAATACAAAGTTACTATGTTGCTCTAGTTCACACACATGACATGTAAAATTGCACTATCATTTTAAAGATACATTATCTCCTTTTTGGAAGGGATTCACCTTTTAAACAGTTGGGTCTCCCTTGTCCCACTTTTCTCTCATAACTCACATACATTATCCAAAATGTATGCAAATTGAGGCTTCAAGACATACTTACAGTCCTTCCACTTCACACTGTCTCCACTGCTACCCTGGTTCAAGCCACTGTCATCACTTGCCTGGGTCACTCCTAAAGCTTCCTAATGGTTTTCTCTGTTTCCACCTTGCCCTTGGTGGCTTATTTGGTTCTAATAATATATATGTCAGATCACGACCCTCACATGCTTAATACACTCCAGTAACTTCTCATCTCACTCAGAGTAAAAGTCCTTAAGATGGCCTCCACACTACCACAGAATCTGTCTCCTCTACCCCTCTCAACACTCTGATCTTATCTATTCTCTTGTTCACTCTGTTCCCACTACCCTGACTTCCCTCCTGTGCCTTCAACTTGCCAGGAATGGCAAGACCTGGAGGTCTTTGCTCTTGTTGCCCCTGTCAGTAATGCTCTTTCCTCTGGGGGCACCTGAGTGGCTGTCAGGTAAGCATCTGGCTTCAGTTCAGTTCTTGATCTCAGGGTCCTGGGATGGAGCCCCACATCGGGCTCTCTGCTCAGTTGGGAGCCTGCTTCTCCCTATTCCTGCTGCTAGTGCTCGCTCTCTCTTGCTATCTCTCTCAAGTAAGTAAATTAAATTGAAAAAACTTTTTAAAAAATGCTCTTCCCCTTATATCCATATGACTCATTGCCTCCCTTCCTTCAATTTTTTTTTTTTTAAAGATTTTATTTATTTATCAGAGAGAGAGGGGGTGGGAGAGAGCGAGCACAGGCAGACAGAATGGCTGGCAGAGGCAGAGAGAGAAGCAGGCTCCCTTCCGAGCAAGGAGCCCGATGTGGAACTCGATCCCAGGACGCTGGGATCATGACCTGAGCCGAAGGCAGCTGCTTAACCAACTGAGCCACCCAGGCGTCCCTCCCTTCCTTCAAGTTTTTGCATAAATTCAACATATCAGAGAGACCTTCCCCTAAGGATGAGGACTTAGTTCTACCCCTGGCCCACCCTATTCTTCATATTCTGCTTTATTTTTCCTCCATTCTTAGGACCTGTTACAACCCAGCACATTCTTGTTTGTTTATTGTTTGTCTTTCTGCCCTAGAATAGTAAGTTCCTGGGGCAAGACCTTTGTTTGGTTCACTGCTACATCACCAGAACATAATAAACACTCAGTAAATAATTGTCTTTAAAAAGTGAGTGCATGAGTTAGTCCTCATGGTAGTTCAGGATTGCGAATAGGACAGGAGAGTATCTACACTTTAAAAAATTGGCTTGAAACCAGATTTTCATAACACAAGTTTTGTTTGCATATCACTTATGAAATTTAACATGATTTAAGAAAAGTGATTCTAGGTTTCCAACAGTTTTTTTTAATGAATTGGTGATAAGCAAAGTGATCCAAGAATAGGAGAAAGAGGTATTAACAGTGTGACACAAATCTATGTAAGCTCCATGAAAGCAGAGAATTTCCCATTTTAGTCATTGACACTTCCTAGCACTTTTAGCATATAGTAGGGACTCAATCACAATCGACACATTTTGTATATGTCCTCATTAAAGTTAGTCTTATGGAAGCACATCCCATGCTTGTGGATTGGAAGAATAAATATTGATAAAAATGTCTTACTACCCAAAGCAAGCTATACATTTAATGTAATCCCTATCAAAATACCAAGAGCATTTTTCACAGAACTAGAACAAACAATCTTAAAATTTGTATGGAACCACAGAAGACCCCAAAGAGCAGGGCACTTGGCTAGCTCAGTTGGTGAGTGGGTGACTCTTGATCTTAAATTAAGGTGATGACTTCAAGCTCTACAATGGGCCTAGAGTTTACTTAAAACAAAAAAAATAAAATTCTGAATAGCGAAAGCAATCTTGAAAAAGAAAAGCAAAGCTGGAGGCATCACAACTCCAGACCTCAAATTACCTGACAAAAGTTGTAATAATCAAAACAGCATGGTACTGGCACAAAAACAGACACATAGATCAATGGAACAGAATAGAAAACCCATAAATGAGCCCATAATTATATGGTCAATTAATCTTCAATAAAGAATAGCAATGCGAAAAAGATTGTCTCTTCACCAAATAGTGTTGGGAAAACTGGACTGTAACGTGCAAAAAAGGAATCAGGACCACTTTCTTATACCATACACAAAACCAAATTCAAAATGGATTAAAGACCTACATGTGAGGGCACCTGGGTGGCTCAGTGGGTTGAGCCTCTGCCTTCGGCTCAGGTCATGATCTCAGGGTCCTGGGATCGAGTCCTGCATCGGGCTCTCTGCTTGGCAGGGAGCCTGCTTCCTCCTCTCTCTCTCTGCCTGCCTCTCTGCCTACTTGTGATCTCGCTCTGTCAAATAAATAAATAAAATCTTTAAAAAAAAAAAAAAGACCTACATGTGAGACCTGAAACCATAAAAAATTCTAGAACCAGGGGCAGTGGGTGGCTCAGTTGGTTAAGCATCTACCTTCGGCTCAGGTCATGATCTCAGGGTCCTGCTCAGTGAGGAGTCTGCTTCTCCCTCTCCCTCTGCCTCTCCCCACACTGTGCTCACTTGCTGTCTTTTGCTCTCTATCTCAAATCAATAAATAAATCTTAAAAAATAATTTAGCATGGACTGATTGTTACTATGTGTTTGTTACTAAGATTAAGCTACAACTAAGTACAGCTCACATTCTAACCAGAGATTGCCACAGACAGCTAGCCTACACAGATGGTGTTTCTGTGATTACCCGTGCTGTGACCAACTGGTAGTTACTCTATTTCTTAGCAGACTAAAGGTCAACCATGGTCATTTTAATGGTAAAATTAATGATTTGTAAAATAGCATGAAGAAAGTTAGAAATGGGTAATTTTGATGTATTGATTTGTGAGATGTTTTAGAGACACTCCCCATGCTTGCATGTATAAGGTATAAAATCAACAGATTTCTACAGCATGGTTTTCTTCGGTGTGTAATCTTAGGCTCAAAGGATTCTTGCGTTCTGTCCTGGAGAGTCTGCCTAGAGTGGCTAGAGCATCTAGACAAAAGAAACGAGAGAGAGAGAGGAATGAAAGAAGAAAGAAAAAGGAAGGAAGGGAAGAAAAGAAAAGCAAGCAAGCAGGAATTTCTTTTGAGCTCAGAATAGGAGGTATGAATGGCTTTTGTGCTTGCCTGCTTAGGCAATGGTTAGATGGTGAATGTGTGTGTATTGGCAGAATGTAGTCTACGGGCTCCTTTCTTCATAGCCAGGCGCCAAGGTTGTGGGGGAGTGCTAATCTTTATTCCAGGCAAACTTCTTAGGTGGCTACTGTCATCTTTCCAAAGGAACATAAGTGTCGTGCATACTAACGTGGCTGAGATCCGTTTGCAACACCTCACCATTGTGTGATATAAAATACAAGCAATATTAACTTATACAGTAAGTGTCAGTCAGTCCAGTTATTTTAAAATTTATACTACCATAGCTATCAGAGGAGTTTTGAAAATATGAAACATAGGCTTACTTAATTTTTTCTTCGTGATTGGCATCCCTGATATGTTGAAACCTTAACCAAGGCTTAGTTGGCCTCGTATAGAGCCCGGGCAAGTCCACAACAATGCGGCTGTCACTTTAGGCTTCTGCAGAAGGAAAGGTCAGTTGGGCATTTTTGTGGCTGGTGACTTGTGTTCTCTTCCTCCTTGTAAGACGCATCTGATGATAGCAAAGCAGACCAAGAACAGGGAAAGAAGGTGACTGAAAGTCAAAGGAAGGTTAGAGCAAAGAACCGTGAAGGGATCTATGAAAAATTGAGAAGAATTAGGGGTGAATTGCTGAAAGGTATTATTGCTGCCTGGTGCCCTAAGGGCAGCTGGCAATAGGCATGATATTTTTCATGTTCCCTTTACACAATGGAAACCCCATGACCTTGCTTTATTTATGAGGCAACTAAATATTCTTACGCTAAAATGAGTTTTCAGACCTCTGTTTGGTATTTGATTAAAGAAGAGCAATCTCTGCGTCAGTTTTCAAGCACCCATTTTCTTGAGCCCTTCAGATTTTTTTCCTTTGTGAATGCATTAAACCAGCATCTTTCCATAATATCTATGAATTTTCAGAAATGGAGAAATATATCACCAAATTTAACAATAAAACATGTCCTATTTTAGTCTTTCTCTTTAATTATCTTTTTCTGAACCTACACAGCTGTCTATCAAAATGTGCAAATTAAAAATCCTGACCTTGACATGATCAAAATAAGATACTTGGTGGTACATAACTGAATTATGTGTTTATCTTTCATATACCCTTTTCATTACCTCACAAAGAATTTATTTGATTTTTAGATATTAAAAAAGCTTTCTTTATAAATGAAGTATTGATTCATGCTACAACACGGATGAGCCTTGATTCCCTTTGTATGAAATGTCCAGGGGCGCCTGGGTGGCTCGGTAAGTGTCTGCCTTTGGCACAGGTCATGAACCTAAGGTCCTGTGATCAAGCCCCGCATTGGGTTTCTTGCTCAGTGGGGAGCCTACTTCTCCCTCTCCCTGAGTCGGCTTCTCTCCTTGCTTATGTTCTCTGTTTCTCTGTCAAATAAATAAATAAAGTCTTTTTTAAAAATTTAAAAATTATATAAAATGTCCAGAATAGGAAAATCAATAGAGACAGAAAGTTAGGGGTTGCCTAGAGCTGGGAAGTGATGAGAGTGGGGGATAGGGGAAAGATGGCATTGACAGCAAATAGGTATGGGGTTTCTTTTATAAGGGAGGAAAATGTCCTAAAATTAGATTGTAGGGCTTTGGTGAGCCACCCTCTTTTATTTCTATATAAGCCTCAGTAAATTTGCATACAGAAGTATATATCACTTCAAGTACTGACATAGCAAAATCACTTGGTTGTATTTGGAGTTAACTTGGTGGTGAGACATACTTCTGTTTATACCGCATCTTTCACAAAGTGGGAGTATGGCCAGCGATTTCAAATCCATACACAGGGTGCAATGTTTTCTCATATAATTAAAAAGTGAGAGTTTAAATGACTGATGTTGTGTATCTAGTTTTAGCTTAACTACGAAACGGTCTTTTAAAACCAGGAACTACAAAATAAAGAAAGAAATTATATTTAAATAACAATACTCCATCTGTAGAAAATCAAAGCTGATTACACTAACCCTTCATTTGCTTTGTCCTCATGGCTGAGGACCCCAGCAAGTCAAGAAGGATAAATCCTTGTTAGAATTTTTTTTCTCCTGCTACCAGTTGTGTGATGAATGAATAAATGTACACACACAAAGAGATACATTAAAGGAAGTCACTTATGTGAAAGAAAATAACATAGTGTCTAGCATATGGCGGGTGTGTGATAAATAAATGATATAGTAGTTTCTGAATAAGCAGGAGGGGGTGTTTTCTGCTAAAGAGAATGCAGGCTTCAGCTTGAAGCTCTTCACTAATACATAATTGCTGCAGCTATACGAAGGATTCAGAATATAATTAGTGATTTTTCAGTATTTAGACCTTTGCTTCCTGGGCAGAAGCGAAAGGACAGATCAGAGAAAGCAGATGATCCAATTTTTGTTAGCATCTCCACTTTGTTAGCATGGAGGAAAAAATATCCAATCTGTGTGGTAGGTGTTGGTGTTTTCAATCTTTTACTCTCTGGCCTCCTTTGAGAACTGTGAGGAAATTTAAAAATTTTCACTCTTCTGCTTGGAGACCTACAAATCAAGCAGTTATAGAAGTAGTGTCCTGAGAGACAAGGACATTTTCCAATTTAGCAGCCCTGGCCTTCAAGCTGATTTGAGAGAAGCGTGGAGTGCACGGACACCAAGCCAAAACGCTTTTTTAACAGCAACAATAACAGGAGACGGAGAGATTAGAGAATTCAGAGAAATCATGAAGCACAGCAAGCCACCCCTGCAGTATCATTAAATATCACCATGGTGCTGGTCTTTGTCTGTCTTACTCCTGGCTCCTGAGAGCTCCTGAAACACTTGACATTTCCTAAGTGGAAAGAGCGTGATAATATGGGTAATAAAAGTGTCTTTGGTTATTCACAATAAGTTCCTTTTTAACCACAGCTGAGTTTATGTTAATGATCTGACTTTTGGAAAGCCCCTGTGGCTGGGGGTCGACTGCCAGGGGAACCCACCCAGCCCAGAGAGGCTAGGGATTGAGTTCAATCACTAATGGCCAATGCTTTAATCAATCCTGCCCATGTGAGGAAGTTTCCATAAGACCCTGAAAGGGTGGGGTTCAGAGAGCTTCCGGTTTGGTGCATGCATGGAGGTGCTGCAAGAATGGGGCGTCCAGAGAGAGCGTGAAAGGTCTCCACTGCCCCAACCCTTGGCCCTTGTCCTGTTCCCCATATTTGCCCTGAGTATCTATCTCCTCCATGTAGCTATTCCTAAGTTATATACTTTTCACATAAACTGATGATCTGGTAAAACAAAAACAGAACCAACAAAAATATCCCCACAGTGGGAAGCATCTAACAACATGTGTCTCCAGCCGGGAGTCGGGTCTCTCTAGATCACCTTTAGGGGACTTCCAAGGACAGACACTGGGGCCACAGACTTCCTAAAATCTGGGAATGGCAACATTTATTTTAAGGTTGCATAGAAAAAAATGAGCTGACCTCTGAACAGAGAGTATTGTTTATTTACGAATTCTGTCCTTTCATTTAACTCAATGAATTATAAGCCTCAATCATGTGCCAGGTCCTGTCTTGGGCACTGGAGATACTCTATTAAACCAAGTCATTAAAACTGATAGTGATGCTAAGAAGGGATGTCATCATGAGAAAGGAAAATATATTAGATTTTAGTTGTTTCTAATCTCTCGCCTCACCTTTGGGAGGAAGAAGCTTATGTTATTACTAGCCTAAGTTCGTGTGGATAATGGTTGGAGTGGAACAACAAATAAATGAAGAGCCTGAAGAGCATGGGGAGATCAGTGAGGCTGCATGAGAAAAAAGAAGGCTTTACTAGAAGATGACAAAGAATAGATACGGAAAGGGGAAGTACCTAGGGAGAGCGAAGAGCTTGTGTAAGTGGAGTTTGCCTGAAACTCATTTTGAAGTTCCTGAAGATGGATGGATTAGGGCTTTTGTGGCAACTTCTGTGAGTGTGGAATTATGATGAGGAAAGAGGGCAAAGAAATTTTGTCTGAAAAAGTGACTCACTCTTTTGGAATTTTCTTGTTGGGTCATATTTACTTTTTCTAATTTATTTATTTATTTAAAGGTTTTTATTTATTTATTTGACAGAGAGAGATCACAAGTAGGCAGAGAGGCAGGCAGAGAGAGAGAGAGAGAGGAGGAAGCAGGCTCCGTGCTGAGCAGAGAGCCTGATGCGGGACTCTATCCCAGGACCCTGAGATCATGACCTGAGCCGAAGGCAGCGGCTTAACCCACTGAGCCACCCAGGCGCCCTCTAATTTATTTAGAAGTTCATAGTGCATGGTTTCAGAAAAAGTAAGAGTGTACAGTAAAAAGTTCTCCTTCTTAATCTATCGCATTGTTCTGTTTCCTTAAGGCACCAATTGTTCATTGTTCCTGGTATGTCCTTCCAGGAATATTTTCTGTATATGAAAGCAATCATGAGCATATAATATTTTCCCTGTCTTTGTACAAATGGTACCATATTATATACATATGAAAAATATGGACACTCTTCTGATATCAAAATTGTGATTTTGGGAGAAAAGACCCAGTTTGGTACTGAATATAATCAGATAAAGAACCAAAGACTGTGTATTTGCCATGGGTAGGTTCCTCTGGGAAATAGGCTCTGAGACTCTAAGACTTGTGTGTAGGTTGTTCTAGTGACTGATTTTCTTAGGGCCTCTTCCTTGATTACTATTCTCTGGTGGATATGAGTAAGCAATACAAAGATCTCCACACTTCCTACCTTCTCCCATATGTCCATCCACAAGCTTCTTCCCCAGACCTCCCGATCCTCAGTGTTCTAATCCTTCTCATTTTAAGCTCTTGACCAAACAGTCAACCACATGTCCATGTCCATGAGTCTACACAGTCTTTCCCTGGGCCACTTTCCCTTCACACAAAGTGAATGAAGAGCTCCAAGGGAAGTTCTTCTCAGCGGGGAAGACTTTCCTTCACCCCCCATCTTCAGAGCCATCCCCGAGTGGACATTTAGTATAGCTGTAGTCCATTTCTGACTTGTACTCACATACTGAGCAGAATCATTCATGAACAAAGTCCTGTCTTTTTCCTTCTCTGTGAGCTGTTCATAAAGGTCCCCCTATGTAGTCCTGGGTGAGCTGTGAGACAGATGATGGTGCCATGGTGGTGAGTGACATGGAACCTGGAGCAGCTGCTTGTGCAGGTTACTTTTGCCCTTTGCCTTTTCTTGTGCTCAATCCCAAATGTGTCACTTCCATTTCAGAATGGAATGTTGCCAAACACACTTGACCTTATAACTGTGTGGGTTTGACAGAACACAGTTTGTGGTAGGCATTTCTGGATACATAGTCACTTGATGTCCAACAGTCAAGTTTTCTGTCTTTTCCATGGAAGCTAGTAGCATACCAGAATCTGTTTTTCAAATGATTTATTTAAATTGATTTTTTTTTTTTTAAGTAAACTCTACTCCCAACATGGCCTTGAATTCCTGGCCCTAGATAAAAAGCTGCATGCTCTACTAACTGAACCAGCTAGGTGTCCCTCAAATGGTTTATAATACCTGCAGCAAATGGCATGATCATACTCCAGAATCCAAGGGATCTGCATTGTGGTTCTCTCTCCTTTTTTTTTTTTTTTTAAAAGACTTTATTTATTTGAGAGAGTATGAGTGATTAGTGCAGGGAAGAGCAGAGGGAGAAGGAGAAGCAGGGAAGCAGGCTCCCAGCTAAGCAGGGAGTCTGATGTGCCAATTGCAGGACCCTGGGATCATGACCTGAGCTGAAGGCAGGTACTTAGCTGACTGAGCCACCCAGGTGCTCTGGTACTGTGACTCTTATATCGGAACTTGCCATAAAATCCATATGGCATCTTTTTCTATCACAGATACCTCTAATGCCATAATGTCTCCTG
The DNA here is from genome assembly GCF_022355385.1 of Mustela nigripes. Classification (NCBI taxonomy): domain Eukaryota; kingdom Metazoa; phylum Chordata; class Mammalia; order Carnivora; family Mustelidae; genus Mustela; species Mustela nigripes. Next base: position 27,344,626 of record NC_081574.1, read on the forward strand.
GGTCAGATGGCAGAGTGACAGAGCTACTTCCAGCCTGGACTTGCTTTAGAGCCCTTTGCTACTCTGGGGCTTACTCAAATTGGGAGACTTCCTTGTTATTTGGTAAAATGGGCCAAACCATATTTCTAAGTGTAGAGTATGATACGTCCAGAACCTGGAGATCCCTTCTAGGTGTTATGGTTCCATGTTGCTGGCAGGAAGCGTAAGAGATACTAATTTGCTTTTCACTTTGGAGGGGATATCCTCTCATGCCTGAGGCCATTGACCCCAAATTCTTGCTGGTGTGGTGGGGCCTTGATTCTCTACTGGGCTTATTTCCCACTGTTCAGAATGTGTGTCTTAACAAGGCCTTTAACATACTTGCTACTTCTTGCTCATCTGATCCAGTCAACATGATAATGTCCCTACAAGGGACCAAGATAATATTTTGCAGAATGTCCAGAAATTCAATTACCTCTGGGCTATATTTTGACAGAGAATGAAATAGTTAACTTAGACCACTGGTAAGACAGTAAATGCATTATGTTGTCTGGCATAAGTCTATGTGAACTTTCTGATAGAGATGACAAAGAATGCATTTGACAGCTGAATGGTCACATACCATATACCAGAGGCAGTGTTAGTGTGCTCCAACAAAGATACCACATCTGACACTTCAGGTGCAATTTGGGCCTGTATGTTGTTGAGTTTGAGTTGACATCTTTCATGATTTAGTTTCAGTAGGAGCCAGATTGGAGAATTAAATACATGTATGATGGGGACCAATAATACCTGTACCACTTAGGTCTTTAAGGGTAGAATTAATTTCTGCCATTCCTCCCTGAAATACAATATTATTTTTGATTTACTATCTTTGCTGAGTTGGGGTAGTTTCAGAGACTTCACTTGCCTTTTACCATTAAAAAAAACATTTTTTTTATAGGCTCCATGCCCAGTGTGGAACACAACACAGGGCTTAAACTCATGACCCTGAGATAAAGACCTGAGCCAAGATAAAGAGTCAGATGCCCTACTCATTGAGCTACCCAGACACCACTTTAATATATTTTATCCCAAAGATGAAGGAATCAAAATAGGGTATCCTGAGGGAGGAGGAGCAAGACGGTGGATAAGTAGGAGACATAAATATTGTCGGGTCCCAGGATTTCAGCTGGATAGTTATCAAACCTTCTGAACACCTACAAAGTCAACAGGATATGGAAGAGAAGAAGAGCAGTAATTCTAGGAACAGAAACCGACAACTTTCTGGAAGGTAGAACATGTGGAGAAGTGAATCTGAGGTGACATTTGGGAAGACAGACCTCGGAGGGAGAGGCTGGCTCCTGGCAAGCAGTAGAGCAGAGAGCACAAAATCAGAACTTTTAGAAGTTGGCTACACTGAGGGACATCGCTCCAGAGGCTAAGGGGGGGTGGAGCCCTCACGGGAATAGTGTAGGCCTTTCTGTAGGGTCACAGAAAGACCAGGGGGTGCTTGAGAGTGGCAGAGCTCCCAGGTAACAGAGCACGGAAGCTGACTGTAGAGACAGAGCAGAGGAGTGAGCTCTCAACTTGGGGTTACCTTAAACCATGATCCAAGGCACAGTCTGACTACTTCTCTTCAAGCAGGGACCCCACAAGTGGTAGTTCTGGGGAGACTCACCTTCCTCCCTTTGAGGGAGTGGTGCTGGAGCACTGCAGCAATCTGCTGGGTTTGGAGACTCCAAAAGGGGCCATGCACCAGAGATAGAAATGCTCATTCATGGGCCGGGTGAACTTGCAGCTGGAGACCAGGGAGACAGGAATGATTGACTGCTTTTCTCTGAGGGCACACTGAGGAATAGGGCCCTAAGCTCTTGGCTCCTCCCTGCCAGAGAGTGAGAGGCCGCCATCTTCATTCTCCTCCTCCAAAGCTGTACAGGAAGCGTTCAGGGAACCAAAGCTCCTGAGAGCGAACTCAAGCAGATGACTTAGCCTGGCCCCTGGCAAGGGCGGTGCAATTCTGCCTTGGGCAAAGACATTTGAGAATCACTGCAACAGTCCCCTCCCCCAGAAGATCAGCAAGAACATCCAGCCAAGACCAAGTTCACCGATCAATGAGAACTGCAGAATTCCAGAGCTATGGAAAAGTAATACAGAATCCGTGGCTTTTTCCCCATGACTCTTTAGTCTTCCAAAGTTAAAACTTGTTTTAATTTTATTTTTTTCTTATTCTATTTTTTTTTAAAGATTTTATTGATTTGTCAGAGAGAGAGAGAGAGAGAGAGCACAGGCAGACAGAATGGCAGGCAGAGGCAGAGGGAGAAGCAGGCTCCCTGCCGAGCAAGGAGCCCAATGTGGGACTCAATCCCAGGACGCTGGGATCATGACCTGAGCCGAAGGCAGCTGCCCAACCAACTGAGCCACCCAGGTGTCCCTTTCTTATTCTATTTAAAAAAAATTTTTCCTCTGTCCTATTTTAACCCTTTTTAACTATTTTATTTTATCAATATCTTTTTAAAAATCTTTTAAAATTTTCATTGTTATAGTCATATTCTATCTCTTCATTGTATTTAATTTCATTAAATACACTTCATTAAATACACTTCATTGTATTTAACCTTATTTTTTGGGTATACATATAGTGTTTTTTTCTTTTTCTCTTTCTTTTTTTTTTTTTTTTTTTACAATTTTGGGGTACAGTTTTTTCTAACAGATCAAAATATACCCTAGATCTAGTGAATGGCTTTGTTTTAGTTTCCAATTTGATCACATTCTTTCCTTTTTCTTTTTCTCTTTTCAGCCAACTTCTTATCAATTCCTTTTTTAGAATCCTTTTTAATTTTCATCTTTACAGTCATTTTCCATCCCTTCACTGTGTTTATCCTTACTTTTGTATATATGTAAGTTTTTCCTTCTTTAAAACTTTGGGAGGCAATTTCTTCTAACAGACCAAAATATACCCAAAATCAAGTGTGTGGCTCTGTTCCACTCACCAGTCTAATATATATAAAATATTATGATTGATCATATATATATATATATATATATATATATATATATATGTTTTCCTCCTTTCTTCTAGCCCTGGTTTTGGGTCTCTTCTGATTTGGTTAGTGTATATTTTCCTGGGATTGTTGCTAACCTTTTAGTATTTTGTTCTCTCATTCATCTACTCTTATCTGGATAAAACGACAAGGCAGAAAAGCTCACTTCAAAAAAAAGAATTATAGGAGTACCAATGGCTAGGGACCTAATCAATATGGACATTAAGATGTCAGAACTAAAGTTCAGAATGTTGATTATCAAGATGCTAGCTGGGTTTGAAAGAACATATGGAAGATACTTTTTGAAGAAAGTATTGAAGAAAGTATGGAAGATACTAGAGAATCCCTTTCTGGAGGAATAAAATCCCTTTCTGGAGAAATGAAAGAACTAAAATCTAACCAAGTTGAAATTTAAAAAAGCTATTAATGAGGTATAATGAAAAATGGAGGCTCTTACCGCTAGGATAAATGGGACAGAAGAGAGAATTAGTAATATAGAAGACCAAATGATGGAGAATAAAGATGCTGAGCAAAAGAGAGGTAAACAATTACTGGATCATGAGTGAAGAATTTAAGATATAAGTGATACTATAACACAAAACAATATTAGAACAATTGGGATCCCAGAAGAAGAAAAAAGAGAGAGGGGGCAGAAGGTATATTGGAGCAAATTATAGCAAAGAATTTCTCTAATTTAGCAAAGGGAACAAGCATCAAAATCCAGGAGGCATAGAGAACCCTCTCAAAATCAATAAAAATAGGTCAACACCCTGTCATTTAATAGTAAAATGTACAAGTCTCAGTGACAAAGAAAAATTCCTGAGACAAGGGACAGGACTCAGGACAAGAGGTCTGTACATTCAACAGTAGAAATAGATTGGAAGCAGACCTATCCACAGATAACTGGCAGGCCAGAAAGGACTGGCATGATATAGGCAGAGCATTAGATAAGAAAAATATGTAGCCAAGAATACAATATCCAGATAGGGTGTCATTGAAAATAGGAGAGTTAAAAAGCTTTCAGGACAAACAAAAACTAAAAGAATTTTCAAACACCAAACCAGCCCATAGGAAATATTGAAAGGGGTCCTCTAAGCAAAGAGAGAGCCTAAAAGTAGTAGACCAGAAAGGAACAGAGACAATATACAGTAACAGTCACCTTACAGGATATACAATGGCACTGAATTCATATCTCTCAATAGTTACTCTGAATGTAAATGGGCTAAATGCCCTCATCAAAAGACACAGGGTATCAGAATGGATAAAAAACCAAGACTCATCAATATGCTGTCTACAAGAAATTAATTTTAGACCCAAAGACACCTCCAGATTTAAAGTAAAGGGGTGGAAAACAATTTACTATGCTAATGGACATCAAAAGAAAGCTGGAGTGGCAATCCTTATATCAAATAAATTAGATTTTAAGCTAAAGACTATAATAAGAGATAAAGAAGGACACTATCATACTTAAAGGGTCTAAGGAGATTGAAGCAGTCATCAAAAACCTCCCAACAAACAAGAGCCCAGGGCCAGATGGCTTCTCAGGGGAATTCTACCAAACATTTAAAGAAGAATTAATACCTATTCTCTCTGAAAGTGTTCCAAAAAAATAGAAGTGGAAGGAAAGCTTCCAAATTCATTTTATGAGACCTGAATTACCTTGATCCCCAAACCAACAAGGACCCCATCCTAAAAGAGAATTATAGACCAATATCCTTGATGAACACAGATGCAAATATTCTCACCAAAATACTAGGCAATAGGATCCAACAGTACATTAAAAGGATATTCACCACAACAAGTGGAATTTATTCCTGGGCTACAGGTTTGAGTTCAACATCTGCAAATCAATCAGTGTGATACTTACATTAATAAAGGAAAGAACAAGAACCATATGATACTCTCAAAGATGCTGAAAAAGCATTTGACAAAGTACAACATCTTTTCTTGATCAAAAACAGACACATAGATCAATGGAACAGAATAGAGAGCCCAGAAATAGACCCTCAACTCTATGGTCAACTCATCTTCTACAAAGCAGGAAAGAATGTCCAATGGAAAAAAGACAGCCTCTTCAATAAATGGTGCTGGGAAAATTGGACAGCCACATGCAGAAAAATGAAATTGGACCATTTTCTTACACCACACATGAAAATAGACTCAAAATGGATGAAGGACCTC
>NC_081574.1:27350208-27542988 GCF_022355385.1 Mustela nigripes
GGGGCTTAAGTAGGTAGAAGAAGAATCAATGAAACAAGATGGAATTGGGAGGGAGACAAACCATAAGTGACTCTTAATCTCACAAAACAAACTGAGGGTTGCTGGCGGGAGGGAGGTTGGGAGAAGGGGGTGGGATTATGGACATTGGGGAGGGTATGTGCTTTGGTGAGTGCTGTGAAGTGTGTAAACCTGGTGATTCACAGACCTGTACCCTTGGGGATAAAAATATATGTGTATAAAAAATAAAAAATTTAAAAAATAAATAAATAAAATAAAACTAAATCGACATTTAAAAAAAAAAAACTCTTCACAGTGTAGAGACAGAGGGTACATGCCTCAATATCATCAAAGCCATCTATGAAAAACCCATAGCGAATATCATTCCCAATGGGAAAAAACTGAGAGCTTTAATGCTAAGATCAGGAACATGGCAGGGCTGTCCACTGTCACCACTGCTATTCAACACAGTATTAGAAGTCCTAGCCTCAGCAATCAGGCAATAAAAAGAAATAAAAGGCATCCTGATGGGTAAAGAAGAAGTCAAAGTGAGAACTCTTTGCAGATGATACGATACTTTATGTTGAAAACCCAAAAGACTCTACTCCAAAACTGCTAGAACTCATATAGGAATTCAATAAAGTGTCAAGATATAAAATCAATGCAGAAAAATCCTTTGCATTTCTATACACCAACAGAAAGACAGAAGAAAGAGAAATTACGGAGTTGACCGCATTTACAATTACACCCAACACCATAAGATACCTAGGAATAAACCTAACCAAAGAGGTAAAGAATCTGTACTCAGAAAACTATAAAGTACTCATGAAAGAAATTGAGGAAGACACAAAGAAATGAAAAAATGTTCCATGCTCATGGATTGGAAGAACAAATATTGCAAAACTGTTTATGCTATCTAGAGCAATCTACACATTTAACACAATACCTATCAAAATACCATCAACTTGTTTCAAAGAAATGGAACAAATAATCCTAAAATTTATATGGAACCAGAAAAGACTCCAAATAGGAATGTTGAGAAAGAAAACCAAAGTTGGTGGCATCATAATTCCAGACTTCAAGCTCTATTACAAAGTTGTAATCATCAAGATGGTATGGTACTGGCACAAAAACAGACACAGAGATCAATGGATCAGAATAGAGAGCCCAGAAATAGACCCTCAACTCTAAGGTCAACTAATCTTTGACAAAGCAGGAAAAAATGTCCAATGGGAAAAAGGCAGTTTCTTCAACAAATGATGCTGGAAAAATTAGACAGACACATGCAGAAGAATGAAACTGGACCATTTCCTTACACTACACAGAGAAATAGACTCCAAATGGATGAAAGACCTCCATGTGAGACAGGAATCCATCAAAATCCTTGAGGAGAACACAGGCAGCAACCTCTTGGAAATCGGCTGCAGCAACTACTTCCTAGAAACATCACCAAAGGCAAGGGAAGCAAGGGCAAAAATGAACTATTGGGACTTCATCAAGATCAAAAGTTTTTGCACAGCAAAGGAAACAGTCAACAAAACCGAAAGACAACCAACAGAATGGGAAAAGATATTTGCAAATGATGTACCAGAGAAAGGGCTAGTATCCAAAATCTATAAAGAACTTATCAAATTCAATATCCAAAGAACAAATAATCCGACTAAGAAATGGGCAGAAGACATGAACAGGCATTTCAACAAAGAAGACATCCAAATAGCCGACAGACCCATGAAAAAGTGCTCAACATTGGGAAATACAAATCACAACCACAGTGAGATATCACCTCACACCAGTAAGAATGGCTAAAATTGACAAGTCAGGAAACAACAGATGTTGGTGAGGATGCCGAGAAAGGGGAACCTTCTTCCACTGTTGGTGGGAATGCAAGCTGGTGCAGACACTCTGGAAAACCATCTGGAGGTTCCATAAAAATTTGAAAATAGAGCTACCCTACAACCCCAAAATTGTGCTACTGGGTATTTACCCTAAAGATACAAATGTAGTGATCCAAAGGGACATGGGTACCTGAATTTTTATAGCAGCAATGCTCACAATAGCAAAACTGTGGAAAGAACCTAAATGTTCATCAACAGAAGAATGGATAAAGAAGATGTGGTATATATATATATATATATAGAATACTATGTAGCCATCAAAAATCCCCAAATCTTGCCATTTGCAGCAATGTGGCTGGAACTAGAGGGTATTATGCCAAGAGAAGTAAGTCAATCAGAGAAAAACAATTATCATATGATCTCTGATATGAGGAATTTGAAAGTCAGATTGGGGGGGTATGGGGGAGAAATGAGGGAAAAAAAGAAACAAGATGGGACTGGGAAGGGAGATAAACCTCAAGAGACTCTTAACCTCAGGAAACTGAGAGTTGATGGAGGGGTGGGTGAAGGACAGGGTGCCTGGGTGATGGACATTGGGGAAGGTATGTACTATGGTGAGTGCTGTGAATTGTGTGAGACTGATGATTCACAGACCTGTAACCATGAAGCAAATAATACATTATATATTAATTTAAAACAAATTTTTTTTAAGTTTTTAAAAATGGATAAATCTAGTCTTTACAGTTAGATGTAGGAAAGTGATAAACTCTGTGGAGGCAATATGAGTCAAGTCAGACTTCGGGAACTCAGGGGGAGTGTCTATCTAGGATGGCTAGTAATGTTTATTTCTTGGCCAGTGTACTAGTTACATAGTTGTGTTCATTTTTTTTTTTTTTTAGTTGTGTTCATTTTCTTGTAAATTATCAAGCTTAGGACTTCTGTATTTCACATATTTGTTTACTTATTTGTGTATTTTATTTAAATATGCCTTTGTATCTTGTATTTTTCTGTCTGTATGTTACACTTTAAAAATAGAAAAAAAAATTCCTTGAGGAATAGATAAATATGGCTCCTTATAAAAAAAAAAAAAGCCAGCAAAAAGAAACAACAAAAAAAGCCAAAATAGGGTGTCCTACTAACTATTAAATATATGTAGTCCTATAATACATATGCATATATGGATATCAATTTTGGCAAGATATAAAATATAAAAAATCAATTATATACAAAATATACAAATATCACTTGTATTTTTATAGACTAGGAATGAACAATAAGAAACTTAAATTACAAAAACAACATGATTTGCAGTAATATGAAAGTTATGAACTACTTAATAAATTTGAAAAAAAGATGTACAAGCCTTGTACATTTAAAACTACAACTCATGAGAGATATTAAAGAAGAATTTAATAAATGGTTGGAAGACTCAATATCGTTAAAATGTAATTTCTCCCAAAACGGGTATATCGATTGAACACAATCCCATCAAAATCCCAGTAGGCTTTATTGCAGAAATTGAGAAACTGACTCTCAAATTCATTTGGAAATGCAGAGAAACTAGAATAGCAAAATTACTTTTTAAAGAATATGTAAATTGAGAAGCGAACACTTCCTGATTTCAAGACTTATTAATCAAGATAGTGTGGTATTGGCACCAAGATAGGCACATATAGTGATGGAACAGAACAGAGATAAAACAGAAATAAACCCACACATAGGTGGATAACTGATTTTTCCACAAAGATGTGAGGGTAAATCAGTGAAAAAGAAGAGCCTTAGCAAAAAATAGTGATTCAACAACTGAATATTCTGTTGTAAGACAATGAAATTGGATCCATATTTTCCAGGATGTACAAAAATGGATCATAGACCTAAATATGATACATAAAATTAGACAACTTCTGAAAGAAAACGTTGAAGAAAATCTTTGTGACCTTGAGTTAGGCATAGAGTTCTTTGAAATGGTATAAAAAGCACAATTTATAAGGAAAAAACTGATACATTGAACTTTATCAAAATTAAAAGCTTCTGTTCTTTGAAAGACACTGCTAAGAGAATGAAGACACTAGCTGCAGAATGGGAGAAAATGTTTGCAAATCACATAGCTGATAAAGGACTTGTATAAAGAACTCTGAAAATTAAAACAAGGTAATAGAAAAAATTGGTAAATAGGCAAAGATTTGCAACTTTACTTAAGAGATATGGATAGTAAATAAACATAGGGAAAGACACAATGTCCCTAGGCATTAGGGAAATACAAATTAAAATCACATGAATTACCCTTATATGCCTATTCAAATGGCAAAAATTAGAAAAACTGACCATACCAGGGATTGACAAAGATGTGAAGGAGTGTAAAACGGAACAAACACATTGGAGAACAGTTTGGCAGTTTCTTAAAAAGTTAAACCTAGGGGCGCCTGGGTGGCTCAGTGGATTAAGCCGCTGCCTTTGGCTCAGGTCATGATCTCAGGGTCCTGGGATCGAGTCCCGCATCGGGCTTTCTGCTCAGCAGGGAGCTTGCTTCCCTCTCTCTCTCTCTCTGGCTGCCTCTCTGTCTACTTGTGATTTCTCTCTGTCAAATAAATAAATCTTTAAAAAAAAAAAAAAAAAGTTAAACCTATACTCACCATGATCTGGTAATTCCATTCCATTGCTAAAGAGAAATGAAAGCAAATGTATATGACAATATCTGAACACAGCTTTTCACAGCGGCTTGATTTTAATAGCCAGATGCTGGAAACAACTCCAATGTCCATCAGGTGATTAATATATTTACAATTATACTATGTCCATACAATGGAACACTATTTAGCAATACAAAGGAATTAATTATTGATACAGACCATTTGGATTCCTTAAAAAAATCATGCTGAGTAAAAGAAGGCAGACAAAAAAAATATAATGTATGAATTAATGATATAAAGTTCTAGAAAATGCAAATTTACCCATATTGATGGAAAGTAGGTCAGTGTTTGCCTGGAGGTAGGGATAAAGATGAGGTTGGGTGTAAGAAAGAAGGAAACTTTGCAGATGATATGTATGTTTATTATTTTGACCATACTGATGGTTTCATGGTTGTAAACATAATCAGAATGTATCAGGTTATATATATCTGAAATGGGTACAGTGTATTATGCCTCAATAAAAGAATTAGAACAAGTATCTCTTTTGTACAAGTAACTTTACTTCTTAAAATATCTGTAAAATGGAATACAGCACTAGTTGAAATTGTAAAAAACTGAGAACAATGCAATGCTCATTATCAGGAGATTAATTAAATAAATTTGATGCCCTGTTGTAATGGACTACTAAATAGCTATTAAAATAATTTTATTAATCTCTATGCCCAGAAAGGTGCCTAACATATTTGAAGTGTAAAAGTAATTTCCTTGGGGCAACTGGGTGGAACAGTTGGTTAAGCATCTGACTCTTGGTTTCAGCTCAGGTCATGATCTCAGGGTCATGTGATTGAGCCCTGCATGGGGCTCCAGGCTTAGTACAGAGTCTGCTTGAGAATCTCTCTCTTTTTCCCTCTGCCCCTCCTGCTGGTGGTCTCTCTCTCTCAAAATAAATAAATCATTTTTTAAAAAAGTAATTTGCTTGCTGGTGAGAAGGTATAGCCATTGTAGGCAATAATCCTCAAAAAATTAAACACAGAATTACCCTATGACTCAAATATTCTACTCCTAAGTGTATATATCCAAAAGAACTGAAAACAGGTGTCCACTTAAAAACTTGAATACAAATGTTCATAGCCGCATTGTATATAATAGCCAAGAAGTGGAAATAACTCAAATGTCCATCAACTGATAAACAGACAAACATAAAATGGTATATCCAGACAACGGAACGTAATTCAGGCCTACAAAGGAACAACGCACTGGTACATGTTGCAACATGGATAAGCCTGGAAAACATTAGGCTAAGAATGCTACATCAAAAACTAATGACGGGGCGCCTGGGTGGCTCAGTGGGTTAAGCCGCTGCCTTCGGCTCAGGTCATGATCTCAGAGTCCTGGGATCGAGTCCCGCATCGGGCGCTCTGCTCAGCGGAGAGCCTGCTTCCCTCTCTTTCTCTCTCTGGCTGCCTCTCCGCCTACTTGTGATTTCTCTCTGTCAAATTAATAAATAAAATCTTTAAAAAAAAAAAAAAACAAAAACAAAAACTAATGACGTCCTTTATGCTAGCTGATTGAGCATAATAAAAAAAATTAATAAAAAAATAAACTATTTGTTTATTGTTTAAAAACAAACAAACAAACAAAATCTGACTCTTGGTTTCTGTTCAAGTCATGAGATCAAACCCCTCCTTGGGCTCCCCAATCAGCGGGAAGTCTGCTTAGAGTCTCTCCTTCTGCTCTCTCAAATAAATAAATCCTTTAAAATGATATAATATATACATATAACTTGTGATTAAGTAAAATAAAATACTTTTAAATTATTAAATAAATATACTAGCGGTTTTCTCATGAATACATCACATAGGAAATCTTTTAAAAATAATCCTTGGGGCACCTGGGTGGCTCAGGTGGTTAAGCAACTCCCTTCAGCTCAGGTCATGATCCTGGAGTCCTGGGAGGGAGTCTCGCATCAGGCTCCCTGCTCAGCAGGGAGTCAGTTTCTCCCTCTTATCCTCCCTCTAGCTTTCAATCTCTCTCTCCAATAAATAAATAAAATCTTTAAAAAAAAAATCCTTAGTTCCATAAAAATCACCCTATTATTTACTTTTTGTATAAATTTAGGCTTTTTGTATTGAAAATATTTCTTTCAAAATATAAGATGTGTATAAATACACATGAGATATTTGTAGATCAAAATATTTTTAAAACTTCTAAAGTTTTTTATACTCAAAAAAACTTCTGGTTTTTTTTTTTAGTATAAATTTGACTACTGAACTTAAGACTATTCACGAATATGGGGCGCCCGGATGCCTCAGTTAGTTAAGCGTCTGACTCTTGATTTCAGCTCGGGTCACAGTTTCAGTGTCCTGGGATCCAGCCATGTGTGGGGTTCTGCTCTTAGCACGGAGTCTGCTTGTCCCTCTCCCTCTGCTCTTCTCCTCCGCTCATGCTCTAAATCTCTCTGATAAACAAATAAAATCTTTTTAAAAAATTTAAAAAGAGTATTCATTCATATTTTAATATTACTTTTAAGTTTATTGCTTATGGTCAGCTCAAACTCCAATTAGGTTAATCTGTCTTCCCCAGTTTTCAGCATAAGGATCAAAATTATCCCTTTCTCGAACTGAGCCAAGTAAGCATTAGCATTTCAACAATGGCTGAGAAAGACTTTTTGTGAACACAAATGCCCCTAGGGGATGGCATGGCCTGGCAACCATGAGCCCATGCCTTCCAGGTCACCTACTGCAGGGAAGATAATTAACCAAAGGCCTCCGCTGCTGTGCTCTGACCTTTATCATTGTATCCATGCTAAGGCTCCATTCCCCTGAACTATTCCGAATGACTTCTCATGGCAGGAATACAAAGGCAGGTCCATTTTTCGAAGACACAGGAGTCCTCAGAAGGATATCTTTGACTTGAGGACTCCTGTTGGGCTTGCCAAAACTTTCTTAGACCAGTGCTGTTGTCTGAGATGTTCTTTCTCTCCTGCACACGGATGGGATCTGCGTTGGTCTGATGGATCTCCCAGCTTCCTCCAGCCTTTGCCCCAAGAAATCTCTTACACTTACCTAATTCTATCTTGGCTTTTGATTTTCAGATGACCTGGACTAACACAATGAGTCCCAAAGAATGATCCAAGAAAAAACTGCAATTTGGGACCAACCCACTGATCATTTAGTGGGCAAAGAGGGTGTTAACCTGATTGATAGATGGGACAAGGACAATCCCTAGCATGAAGTGGTGACTCAAGTGCTACATATTTCATTGATAGTGACCTAGTGAGATGTCCTGCCTGAGGAGGGAATGCTGTTGCAGATGTGATGATTCATGCATTTTAAAGTTATGGTGAGAACAATGTCCTCAAAGACAGCAGAGTTGGCTGATGACTGCTAAGTTGTGTTGATACCAGCAGGATAATGAAAGGCTCAGAGCCATTAATAAGCCGTTAATGGTTAAGTGTAAGAACCAGAGGGTCACTTTGGTAGTTTACAAAGAGGACCTTACCTCCATAGTGTGGGAGACAGACACAGTTGAACAGACTGAGAATCAGATAGAATTGCAGAGATTCCTCAGATGTTAGAATGTTCAGCCAAGACAGATCTCTCCTGCCAAGGTCAAGGTGCTGGTTGGGGGACCCTGCGACCCTGAGAGCTAGGATAAGGACATGTAGATGGATGTTCCTGAGTATATTTTCTCTGCAGAGAAATACCCCAATGCTGCCACGTCCTTTAGGGTTGCAGAGGTGTCCAGAGGTGTCCCATCCTTCCTTGACAAGAGCCAGCACTCTGTCCCCCTAGAAGATGCTGCAGAGACCTCTCCCTTACAAGGAACACAGGTTCCCCTCTGCAACCAGCCTCACTTCCTCCCTGTCTGATAACTAAACATTAGTCCCAGCATAGCCTGGGGGGACACATGCTAGGAATGATGAAGAAGAAAAGAAACTGCACACCAGAGAAGCTGCCAGAATTCTCTGGCACATACCAGCAGGAGCCAGAGGCATATAGCTTGGACTATATTTTGAGAGTACTTGATAAGGAGCCTGGAATTTAACTTTCTCAGGATCTAAGATTTTCAAAAGCCTCAGGGAATGGGGCAAACTCACTGCTGGGCAGTTCTGAGAGAAGTCTGGAAAGAGCAATGACAACACTCAGTGAAGTGGGAATTTCTGAGTTGTTCTCAGTAGGAAAGGATTCTGCAATGGGCTTAGGCTGTGGTGCAGCCCACATTGCTCATGGATCCCTATGATCAGGGGAAGGAATAACGAGGCTGTGGAAAGCGGGAGCTCCATTATGCATCCTGTGAATATTCAGGCTCCTGCCACTTTGGTGAAGTTTTTAGGGGGTCCGATGATCAGGAGCATGAGTAAAAGTAAAAGTAAAAAGTAAAAGATACAGGGGTGCATCTTTCATCCCTACAATATAGAGGAAGTTCAGCACCCTGGTTGGCTTTTTGGGGCTCAGGAGATAACACATTCCACAGATAGGCATATTACTCTGGCCGGCATACAGGGTGACTTAGAAAACTGCCAGATCTGGGCAAGCCTCAGAGCAGGAAATACTCTGCTGCAGGAACAGCAGTCCTTCTCTTTGGTTCCTACAATTATGCAGACCCTACCTCCTTGGAAGTCTCAGGATTGAGAAGGATGCAGTGAGAAAAGGTAAGAGTTTTTGGCAAACCCCAGTGGAAGAGTCACAGGACAGGCACCTGCAATTCTGAAATAAGACCAAGCCAAGTGGCAGGAAATTTGAAATTTTTGAGAAACAGATATTGAAGGGTAGGGGTAGGGTATTGGTGGAGATGAGGGTTGTGGACTAGAAACTGCCTATCATTGTTCAGGTTCTGTTGAACCCTGCAAGTCATGAAGTTGGATGGACCCAAGGGTAGTCCACCAAGAGATGGAAATAATACCTGCTAGATCAAGCCTGGGTAGGACCAGGGATTATGAATATATTGTCTGAACAGGTAGCCCGCGGTCCTTATCCTTAAAATCCTTTTTTTTTTTTTTTTAAGATTTTTATTTATTTATTTATTTGACAGAGAGAAATCACAAGTAGTCGGAGAGGCAGGCAGAGAGAGAGAGAGGGAAGCAGGCTCCCTGCTGAGCAGAAAGCCCGATGCGGGACTTGATCCCAGGACCGTGAGATCATGACCTGAGCCGAAGGCAGCGGCTTAACCTACTGAGCCACCCAGGTGCCCCATCCTTAGCATCCTTAACAGATGCAGCAGCATCCCTCTCTCTCCCATCTCACACCTATGCTCATGTGAAGGTTCGCATAAAGCCAGATGAAGGAGAAAGAGAAAACTTGAGCTTGGCTTATGGATAAGTTACTAGTTATGTGGGTACAAGCTGAAAACGGGTGAGGTGGCCTTAAAAGACAGTGGACAGGGAAAGTCTTTCCAGTGGGCAGAGTTGCAAGCAGTGCACCTTATCGTCAGCTCTATATGGAAGAAATGGCCTGAGGCGAAAGTATTTACAGTTCCTAGACAGTGGTCATTGGCCTGGCTCTCTGGTCAGTGGCCTGAAAGGAAAAAAAAAACTGGAAGATCAGAACACAAAAGTCTGGGGTAGAGACATTTTATGTAAATGAATGTCCACCAGAAGGCGTCCATCATGGAAGAAGCCCCGAACAAGTAGACAAAATGACTTGGCCAACGGACATGGGTCAGATTGCCACTGCCACCTCAGAACTAGCACAGTGGGCACATGAACGGAGCATGTTCATGCAGTAGGAGAGACAGAGACATCCAACCAGGACACCCACTTCCCAGTGAAGGAGGTGGATGGAGTTGGCCTCTGCTATGACTATGACTATCACACCACCCAGAGAAAGTCAGCTCTACGGAAAGCAGAAGGGCCAATGGGAGGCAATACTCTGAAAGCATGGGATGCCAGCCTTCAAGATGCAGTATGTGCACTAAACCAGGGACTCCTGTCTCTGTAGTGCTGTGCACTTAATAGGAAGAGGACATCAATCTGAGAATCAAGGGTGTGGAAGCAGGTGTTGCGTCACGTATCATCACTACTAATGGCCCACTGGGGGTTGGTGCCTCCTGTCCCCTCAGCTCTGGGCTTTGCAGTCTGGAGGTCCCCAAATGGGGCATATTTTTGGCAAAGGACACAGCCTGTATCCAGTGAACTATAACTTATAGTTGCTGCCAGGGCACTGGGGACTTTTTGTGCCTAGGAATCAGCAGTCACCAATTGGGCGGGGATAATTAGCCCCGACCATTAGGAGGAGATAGTGCTGCTTTAAACAATGGAGGCAGGGGGACGCCTGGGTGGCTCAGTTGGTTGAGCGGCTGCCTTCTTCTTGGGTCATGATCCCAGCGTCCTGGGATCGAGTCCCACATCGGACTCCTTGCTCGGCAGGGAGCCTGCTTCTCCCTCTGCCTCTGCCTGCCATTCTGTCTGCCTGTGCTCGCTCTCTCCCTCTCTCTCTCTGATAAATAAATAAAATCTTAAAAAAAAATAAAAAATAAACAATGGAGGCAGGGAGGAAGGAATGTGTGCACGATCTACTCCCGCAACTTCTTGGTTCTTCCCTGCCCCGTTATAACTTCTAGTAGACTTGGACGGCAACCACAGCCCAAGAAGAGTATGATTATTGAGGAGATCAGATCCCTCAGGAATGAAGGTTTGAGTCCTACCACCAGACAAGTCCTGCCAAGGCAAGTCGTGCTAAGGTGAGGGGTCATTTAGAATGGATGGGGGAGGAGGAAGAGGAGACGTTCTGTTTGTGACCCTGAGAGCTAATGCAGCGTCAGGGGCGGGGCTTGATTCCCTCACTTCTCTTTACTGAATTTTCCCCTTGCGAAGAAAGGCCTGTGAGGACCATGGAGAGGGTGATCCTCCCACTTAGGACATGTAGACCTCAGCCGTGCAAACAGAAACCTGTGGTGGCCCTGAAAAGGCATCTCTTGGACTTCCTCCTTCAGGGCACATAAGTGACCCACAGATGAGCTGCTATGCTCTGCAATCCATCACCAAGTTGGTACTGAGGTTGTGCTTTGCCGTGGTGGCTCTCAGCTTATGACTGAGTGTGGCAGAGGAATTAAGCCAGCCCATACCTGTAAGATGCCGGCTTCCTCGGAAGGGTCACTTTGGCTCAAGGACTGCCCATCATTTAGTTGAAACTTTCTCAGAACTGTGCTGAAGTCTAAGAAGTAATTTCCTTTTGCCCTTCTTCCCTCCCTTCCTGGTTTCTTCTGTCTTTTCTTTCCTAGGGTATAGACCTGCATTGCCTTGTGACGCCTCTATCAACTCCTCCATTTTCCCGCAGTGGCATTTCCTCTAATAACTCTATTTTTCCATCCAATCCCATCTTGGCATCTGCTTCTTGGAGGACCCAGACTCACACAGATGGCTTCTATATGTTCCTGAGATGTCAACGGCAGTGTCATATATGCCAACCTTGTGCACTAAGTCTTGTCAACTGGTAATGGCTGCTAGGAGTGCTGAGCTGAAAAAGATTCTAGAGCTGAATCTGGTCCCTCGGAAAGAATTCCATGACCTATTGATATGTTCTGCCCTGTGGGCAAGGGAAGAGGGTTTTAATCCTTCCGTTAGTTGCTACTGGTGAATTGGGATGTTCCTAAAATCTCCATCAAGACGGATTGCAGCCTGAGGGATATCTGTTGTATACGAAACTTTTGTTAATGATGAGTGGTATTATTATAGTGAATGAATAATGCCAAATATGGCTAATTATTACTAATAATGATGACTGCATTAGTAATAATGATTTAATACATAATGACTATGTAATATACGAATAATGTTAATGCTTAATGATGAATGATAATTATATAATTAAGGAGCCTAAAATGATAAAAATATAATATGTAGTTTAATTATATTGCTAAGCAATAATATTTTCACACTGAAAGATGGAATCAGAAAAAAAGATACAAAACATAAGGGCGTGTTCGTGATTTCCATCTCTGACTGGAATGACTGCTCTGATGAGCTAATGTAATGATTTCTGGTTCCTTATGGAGCCCATCATAACATGATGAGGCTGTTCATTAATATTACTCATTTCCTTTTACCTGATTTTATACTTATCAAGCAACGTCCTGATGTTAATTAGATTTTATAAGTAGACTTTCCTTCCAGAAAGAGAATATGCAACCAGTTGATGCAGGTCTTCTAATTTATTTAGCATTTATTTCCTTCCTCTAAAAATCATTTTAAAAATGATAAAAGTAATACATGCTTATCAATAAATAGTTTAAAGAGTTGTATAAAGCAAAATTTGAAGTCTACTTCTTATACATGGTTTCCTTTCAGTCCTACTCAATGGGAATAACACTTTATTTTTTGTTGTAAATTAATTTTCTTCGCTGGGTATCTGATGCTCAAGGTGTTTTCTTTATGATCTTGTTTAAAAGAAATCTCTTGTGTATTTACTCAGAATGAACTAGCAAAACTGCATTTTTACATACCCCAAACTGAGGGCCAGTTCTTCCATTAAGTGTCCTTTGTATTTTCATTAGCTGTTTTTTTGTTAAGTCTTTTATGATGGCAAGCATTATGCTCTACAGAAAGTGTAAGCTTTAGGTACTACTCACAGAATATGAGACTAATTTGGGAGAATACGTACAATGCTGTGCTCATGCATTATATGGCTTATGCAATCTTATAAACTACCACTCATTTGTTTTTGCATGAGTTTTCACTGCCCTAACAATAAACTGGAGGATAAGAAAAGTGACGTTAGTCTCAATGTGGTCTCAGAATGCACCCACTTCAATGGTTTAAAAAAATTCATGAAGACAAATCTGAAATGATACAGGTTACAGACTGACTTTTTTTTTTTAATAAGGGCAAGATTATTATTGTTGGCCATTTTCAAATTCAAAGCAATTCCTGATGAGAAAAGTCAGTTCCCTAAGATGAATCAGGTTAGGTTTTTAATGTACATGAAATTTATTTCAAAAGATGTCCCTCAATGGAGAATATCTGGATCTTTATTGAAAGTACTTTCATTCAAAGATTTACAGATGACACCTTGAGCTTAAGATCTTCAAGGGAAATTATTATCTTAGAAACAAAAAATACAACTTACCAAAATAATATTGATAAAACTAAAGACAAACATAATTTTATGTAACTTTTAAAAAGCTTAAATAATTAACTTAAAGAGGGAGAGACTACATTATCTTCATAAATGAACCAAACTTACAAAGTATACTCATTTTATTTAAGGCTGATTTTTTTAAGATAATTTCATACAAAAAAAACCTGATAAATTTTGTGAGAATAATTTTTTTAGGTGGGACAAACATTATGGTGAACAATAATACATAAAACTGGTGGCTGTAGGTATAAAAATTAGAGATTTTTTCATGTAGATTGAAAAGTAGATATTTTTCCAAAAGCAGTTTTTTCTTTTATCCTTTAATAAAATTAGAATTAATTTTCTTTCAATTAACAGGCAAAATATTACTGTAGAAGTAAAGATATTCTAAAACATTCATAGACTTCCTTATTTTCTCTCTCTTTTTGATGAAAGAAGACCTGAAATTATTTTGTAGCACATTTATTGTTCGCCAGTTTTCATAGAATGGAATGCTGTAAAGATAGTTACAAAAATATACAGTAGAAATATCTTTGGAGAGGTTGTGATTTAGTAAATACTGCATTTGTTCAAGATAGTCTTGGGGATGTTCAAGATAATCATATTGGCTCTATTCTGTGAACTTTATTTTCTGATATTAGAAGTTAGACATGATTCAATAACTATTTGAGGCAAAAGTGCTGCACCTACACTCTTTATAAAATAAAAAACCACAGCAGCATGGGAATGTCATTTCAGTCCTTGGACCCACGAGATTAGATGGACAGGTTTGCTCGTCTTCTATTTGAGATCAATGATTGTTGCTTAAGGAGCTTTAATAGATTGATTTTGATCTTTTCTTTTGAAATTTAAGGTTACCCATGGGGTGGACAAGAGACCAAGATTAGAATGCAAATTTGCACACTTCTTTAATATTGACTTTATCTCTAGCTTGGGACAAACAGACCTCTGCCCTCATGAGGATAGCAGCTTCACTTGTCCTAATTCTGTGATTCTTAGTGCTGATGCTAAAATTAAAAATCCAGTAAGACCATGCCATTCTGGCATATGGAATCAGTTTGTCTTGGAAAGTTCCAATTTTATTTTATTTTTTTGTCCATGTTTTCATACACGAGAAGTGGAACTTTTACTTTAAATGTCATCATACAGAAATGGCCTTTTCAATGTCATCTGAGCAATAATAAATGTTCTGAAGGCATACTTTTTTCCATGCAAATGTTATCTCATGGTTCAAGTAGATAATAAAACCTTATTAGTAACATACTAAAATAAAGGCACTCAAACAGCACATTTTTGGTTTTTTCAACATACTAATTTCCATGTCTGATGGGTCTAGTTTTTGTAGATCTAACATAAACTTGCTTAAGGGATCTAGGCCAACTGGATTTAAATTCCCATACATACCCCAAAATTTGGGGCACAAATGAAATAATGAAATAAGCACATAGTAAAATCAACTTTTGGTTGATTGAAGGGCCCGGGAGAACTAATCTGCTTTCTGAAGAATAATTAAGAATCCATAGTAATCACACATAGAAACCAGTTTATTAGATTGTCAGTGATACTTTGAGACAAATTCAAGTTATTTCATTTTACTTTATATAAACAGAGGAAGGGAGGAAAGTTTTAAACTTCAAGCTTTGTTCAGCATGTGTGCAGTTAGCATCCACAAAAGCACCATTGGATATGGAAGAATTAGCACCACAGAATTTTAGGACCTAACTGTTAACATGCATCACTGGAAAACTTGGAACATAAAAACTGAAGTAGTACGTGGTATGGTCTATTATAAACAGTACAAGGCAATTTATGATTTGTTTTCATACAGTACAATACAATCACCAATCAATGAGAACCTTTAAGTACAATACAGGACAAAAACACTTTGTACCCTGTTAACACTAAAACAGTTACAGATTCAAAAAACATGTTTCTTGTGAGAGGCAGTGGGTTGAAACTATACCCTCCTCCTCTTTTGAAATTGAGTTATAGAGTTACATGATCTCTTAAGAAAGTATTTTCAAATCTATGTCTCTCTACCTCAGTGCTGACAGATGCTTTTTTTTTTTTTTTTTGAAAACTGAAAGGCTCGATGAATGAGAACCAAATCAAACCCAAACCAAAACCTGGTAAGAGTCAAGAAGTACTCCAGGATGGTGGAAGGTATTCCACTCAAGATCGGTTTGAAAAATGACGCCAATGGTGTTGACACTTGTCTTCCATTCGGTGGAGGAATGTCAAGTAAAGAAGCCTTGCATTCACGATGAACTTCGGTTCATTTCGTTCACACAATGCCTTTATTCTGAAGTGTAACATAAGAGACTTATTCCTTATTCCTCAACTGTTTTTGTAGTGTCATAGGGCTGTTCCTTATGCTGGATTTGACAACAGTGAAAAGGGTTGATATTCTCTCTGGATTTAGGGAAATTTGAGCTAAAGAAAAAATATTAATTTAAATTTAGCATATATGAAATTTTAAAGGGAGTTTCACTATTTTCACAGTACAAACCCATAATGAATATCACTGAAAACCTTTCTGTTAGAAAGCATGTAACAAACCCTCAATTTTAAGTTGTGTGGAGGCCAATTTTGGCATATTAAAAGATACTGTATAAGAAATGTGTAATAGGAACAGATAGATACAGGTATATTCAAATCTCAATGCACTGATGCCAAGGAAAATATATTTTTACTCACCAAGAGAAGAATATACCTTGACGCATCTATGCAGACACATGAATCAATCATGTATCTGCCCAACTTCTAATTCTGGAATAGTGATAACAGGGTCATTTAAGAAAAAGTACTCAATTACAGTATGGCAGCAATTTTATGTTGTATATATTTAACAGCAAAACATTTTTGAAAATAGAATCAATATTATACGGTAAGTTTACAATTCACCATTGCTATAATTGTAATACATGCGTTTATTTGTTTTCCCAGTTAAAAAAAAATCCCACTAGGACCAACATCTTTCAGAACAACAATCTAACATGAAACAAAACCTCCTAAGGAAAATATTCAGCATCACAGAGATTTGAGAAAAGTTTGTTACTCAGCATCACAAAATACTCAATAGATCTACATTTAAGATTGTTCATGCCATGACATTAACACACCTTTGGGTTAATATATTGTATTTTAAAAAGATACCAAGATACAAACCAAAGAACTGACATGGAATTTATTTTTAGTTTCTCCTTGATAAGAGAAGACTGCTGATAAACTTGACTCCTGTCTGTACTGTGTAATGATAACTGCATCTATGAAGCAGCACATTTAGTAAAACACTTAAAACTGGTGATAGAAAAATGGCCACTACAGAGAAAGAACTAAAGATAAGTGTAATCATAAACCAATTTTTTTTTTATTAAGTGAACTTCCCCCAAACAAAAAAGAAAGCAAAATTTGTTTTCTGTGAAATATTCTTCTGTTAAAAAACATTCTTGGATAAAAGTTAGTCTATTTTTTTAAAATATCAGAAAGATGTAAGGATGAATTTCAGAAAAAAGTTAACTTTTGAAAAAAAAAAAAGGATCCTATGCCTTTTCCTCTGAATCAAATCCCTTGTATAAATCAACTATTAATTTTCTGAAGAGGGTACAGCAGCTCTAGAGAGCTGCACATCCACGTTCCTGATTTCAATTTGATAATTTGCCAGGCAGGGCTGACTTGAACATAGAAGAAACAAGACTTGTTTCTTAATGCTTTAGAGTTACATTAAAAAAAAAAAAACAAAAAACACCCAAATAAAGAAAATTGAGTTATGACAGGCTGGCTTAATACTTTCGATTGCCCTTATAATTTGACCAACATTTCAACACAAGGTAGAACCAATTAAAGATAAGATTAAAAAAAATAAAAGCTGTCTAAAAATCACTCAATGAAAAAGCCTCCAAATTTTACATTTTAACCTCAAATGATTGTAGACTTAGACTAACAGTTTTGCTGTTCTCACACACACTTTTGATTCTCTAGTTTTATTTCTGAATTGTTCATTGGTTCTATCACATAACACAATTTTCTATTAAGTTAAAATAGTTTGAATTATTGTATTATAAGAAGCTTTAGAAAAACACATAAGTAGGATAAATTTATAAAAGGATAAAGAATATTTTATGGGATTTTAGACAAATTCTATACAGACAAATAGCTAGTTCAAGGTAATAAAGTGCCTTCATTTCTAGGTAATTTATTTTTCACTAAAATATTTTAAGGCTTTATAAGAAACTTAACATTATCAGAAGTGTGATAGTATACAGGATTATGCTATTAATTAGCATTCTTTCATAGGTCTTATTTCATTTAATCTTTAAATTCATATTAGGTGCTTTTTAATAATCAGCAGCTTAAAATTATAAATCTGAATTATAAATTCTGAATTCATTTTGTGAGGAAAAAGAGATGTATAATTTCTCAATGCTGTGATTTGTACTTAAGACTCACATGTGGCTTGTGAACAATTTAGTTTATGTCATAATAGACAACAGGCAATGCTCTCAAAAAATTCAACAGAATATTTATCCCATGGCCAACAGGGCCATCATTTCATTCATTCATATATTCTGTTGTCTCTACATTTAAATGATTGCACAGCCTTAAGTATAAAAGGCCAGAGGAAATCTAAGATAAATTCTTCAAATACAGGCACAATGAATATTTTTTTTTATTGCAATAGCTTATGCATAATCTGAACTGTATGCCAACATCCAATGTTAAAGCATTTATATTTGTTTTCGGTTTGCTTCTGCTACCCATGGGTGTATCACAGTAAAATACTGGAAACCTAACAGAAGTGTATACAATAGCTATAATCATACAGAATTCTATTTCTTCTTGTCATTTCTCTTTGGAATACATGAGGGTATTTTAAGCAATCTGTGTAGTTAGTTATGTTGACAGCCCCAGATTTTAAGATAAATTATGACTATATGGACATCAACTTACTCAGTTGATTATAACCCATACAAAATAATTAAAATGTTCGAATATTCTTTTTCAGGAGTTTAGCTATTTTTATCAGAAGATTACTAAAGCCAGGCACCAGATTAAATGTCCATGATACCGAAAATGCTTATCTAACCACCACTGGATGATTTTAAAATGTTCCTTAAATTAAAGGTTTTTGAGGTTAGGAGGGAGGAGGAAAGTTAAAATTCATTGAAAAGAATGGTTTAAATGAAACGTTCTACATAATTAGAGAAACAGGAACTACCAGTAGGAAAAAAGTGCCAGTCTTAAAATTGGGTTTGGTTTTCAATCTAAAGCCTAGTAAGAGTAATTCCTGGCGATTAAAAAAAAAAAATCAAAATGGCATAAACCTTTATAATTGCACATTCCTTTACCAAAGTGCCACAAGTTACCAAAAAATCTTTTTAAATGCATACAATGCTACTTATCAAAATCTAAGTACACATAAGTTTTACCTTTTTCATAATAGTATAGTATAGTTTCACAAACTTATCATAAATATAACCGGGAAGATGAGTTATAACTTTCTAAAAACAGGATAGTGGTTTTTTTTTTTTAATAACTGTTAGAACCTTTGTCATTATGAAGATTCAAACCCAAGTATAGTGAAAGCATTTCCACAGTATCAAAAACATCATGTGAATTATTTAGGCAAATTTTAATAGTTCTGCCATGCAATGCACAGACACCATAGCTTTTTCTTTTTTTTAAACACTGGTTTAGTTATCCTGTTTTAATCTGACTACATATTCTACTTACTCTCTTTAATCACTGAAGTGACAATATATGGAATAACTGAGTTTTGAAAACAGCATTAAACATTGAGGTTTCTAGCCTTAACTGCTTATTCCTATTAAGCATGGCAAAAAGGTCTGATGCATGGGTTATTAATTTTCATGCTTCTATCTGTTTATTCTAAATGGAAATGTATAGAGATAATATGTAAGGACATGAGCATGTTAAAGACCAGAGCACAGATATGGAGCAAATAAAATAATAAGCAACTGTATGGAAATTTTCCATATCATTACATTTGTTAAATCGGGGGAGGACAGTAAAAAATAAGATCTGTTTAGCAAGCAATAATTATATTAATATGCTTTTTTAAAAAAATCAGTGGCACATATATAAGGTAAGATTTTTAATATTTTTGTTGTTTGAATGTGATGAAGTTAAACTACAGAGGTATGTCATTATAAACTGAGACCAACAGAATTGTTCAGAGGGAAAAAGAGAAGGTAAGATCATGATTCTCAGTGACAGGTCACCTGCATTGTACTATGTGACAGGCTAAACATTGTGTAGTGCCTCATTTAATTAGGGTGAAAGTAATGACAAAAGCATAAAAATGCAAATAATAAAATTAAGATTAGTTCATAGTCAAGGAACATTCAATGACTATCAAAAAAGAACCCCTTCTTTTTCCTACAGTTCAAGAATCTCCAGGTTCAGTGTAAGAATGTGATCATATAAAAGCATTTGAAAGAAATGCCCAATTCAATAAATTCTTCATCTTCTGAGGATGGAGAATGGGATGTCGATTGGTATCCTAGTCCTCTGAGAGAATTAACAAACTTAAAAAAAAAAGAGGTAAAATCAGAAAGAATCAGGCATGATAAATCACTGATAACGACTTCCCCAAATCCAATATACAGATAGGTCAATCACAGGAAGGTAGATATTTGTTCTATATAATTTAATGAATCTTCTTGTAGTTTCTGAATATGAAAATATAATCGCTTGTGGGTAACAGTTTTGGGTAGTGGCAAGGTTTAAAAATTGTTAAAGAAATACTTCAAATGAACACTGAAATGCAGAAGATCCTTAATAGAAGCTGTAGGCAAGTGGAAACCCCATACTCCACGTGGGATTCCTACTATCTTTAATTCCTGCATTATCCAAAGTCATATAAATTGCATAATTCCTCTTGGCAATACACACAGATATTCTCCTGTCTTCGCAAAACCTAGGCAATTGCATTTACCTAACAGCTTTACCCTGGTAGCGGTCCTAGAGTGAGGACAAATACTGGACAAACCTGTAAGAGCCATTCCTACCATATACTTTAATCTTGTTTTCTATTATTCCGCTCTTTTATAGCAGTTTTCATTTCCAAAATGCCAAACAACTGATTATAATAGTTATTTCTCATTCCAGAAGGAGGGCAAAGTTAATAAATGGCTTGTGAAGTGGTGGAACCACACAGGGTTTTCAAGATCCTATGTATCTTCTCTGTTTTGTATGCAGTTATATCTAGCAATGCCCTCTGCTATGTGTCTATACCCCTTGAGGTCAAAGACTCGATCTTGTTGTGTGCTGTATACCTAGATCTAGCAGAATGTTTAGCTCATGCTGAATGCAAAATAAATATCTGTTGATTTGAGGAATGAGAAATAGGACTGAAAAAAATGAAACAAAGTAGCTTAACATACTGCCCCTCACCCTTGACTTCCAAGTGAAAAGCCATGAGTACCCAACTCTTGCTTCTCCACCACAGTAATGTAAGTGGTATTACCTTTCTTACCTAATAGGGTTGTATTACTCACTCTTAAACGTTGATGGCAAAGACCCTCTGGTATGTGTCCTCCAGAATACTGGTGACTCAAATTTTACTGCTACTTCTCCTAAAACTACATTATTCACCTTTTCTTTGGCCAAGTATTTAAATTAAAAGTTATGTTCTGCACACACTGTACTATTCTTAAGCTAATTCAGACATAAAGAATCAAGAAAATCCTCACCCCTGTAATTATCAGCATGACTATGGAGAATATCAGAAGGGACTGAAAAGGCAGACATATTACAGCAAAAAACACTGGGGACTAGAGGTTCTTTAATTTTCTGGAAATTAGGGGCCCCTGGGTGGCTCAGTGGGTTAAAGCCTCTGCCTTCGGCTCAGGTCATGATCTCAGAGTCTTGAGATTGAGTCCCGCATCAGGCATCAGGCTCTCTGCTCAGCGGGGAGCCTGCTTCCTCCTCTCTCTCTGCCTGCCTCTCTGACTACTTGTGATCTCTGTCTGTCAAATAAATAAATAAAATCTTTAAAAAAACATTTTTCTGGAAATTTTGCTTAGGAAGCAAAATCAAGTTTTCATTTGGGTCCTTTCTCTTTCCTTTTTCTTTTTGATAAGTCTAGTTGGGGGTTTATCGATCTTATTAATTCTTTCAAAGAACCAGCCAGCTCCTAGTTTTGTTGATTTGTTCTACTGTTGTTTTTTCCCCTCTGTCATTAATTTCTGCTCTAATCTTTATTACTTCTCGTCTCCTGTTGGATTTAGGCTTTATTTGTTGTTCTTTTTCCATCTCCTTTAGGTGTAAGGTTAGATTGTGTACTTGAGACTGTCCTTGTTTCTTGAGAAGAATCTAATTTTTAAAAGCCAGAGGAAAGATGATTTACTATCGGCTTTAATTTTTGCTAAGCTAGGACTTCTCAAAACCCTTCAGGCAGAGTGTACTCCCTGGGAAATCAGGTTTATAATTCTTTATTTCACAACCTAAGACCTCTTTACCCTTCTAACATTAAACTGATATCATTACTCATGCTAAAATGGGAACAAGGGCCATATTCTCATTTTTCCACATGGCAACAAACATTATTGGCAGTTAATTAAAATTAATTACTCCAACTAAAATGATGACAAACTGCTGAGAGAATTCATGCATACTGATCAAAAGTAGTTAATCATCTTTACAGTTTAGAACATAGATCCTTGAGGCTTGGTAGGATAGCACAGCAAGTCCTCTGTACAGGTTAAATTATACTAATGGGATTCTTTTAAGGATTTAAATGTAACTCCTTTTTTATATGAACTAAGACTTATGAGAAGTAAGCTTAACTTAAGCCAAATTCTACACTAAGGTAGGTTGTATAAGGAAAGTATCATTTCAACATTTCTGGAATTATTAGAATGAAATATGAATGTGGTAAATAAAATAGTTTAGGAACCATAAGGAGAAAAATAAGCATGAGAGGGGAGAAGGAAGGTGTATTTAGTGGAAGGCAGAAAGAAATGAGAAAATCAGTAGATAAGAGGGAGTCACAGGATGGGAATAATCTGAAACATTATTTTCTCAGTTATCTGGCAAAAATTCTAATTTTTTTTGCATGCCTTTTTCCAGAGGACTGATAGAAGCACCATGGTATTTTACGGTTATTCTTCTTCTGGCTGAAGAGTTGTATAAACACTGAAAATGACATGCTAACATCCCATAAAGTTAAGAAGGTGCTTATTGTGTGTACTGTTGGTGTGTGAGTTAATGTTCTGCGATTTTGTGGTTCCACAGCTTCTTATTTAAGAATCTTACAGATGGAGATGGTATGGATTGGGAGAAACTAGCCCAGGGCCAGCTTAGTGCTCGCCTTTATGTAGTTAGGTAAAAATTCAGAGTCCTTTTCAGTCAGAATAATGTTCTCTTGAAAAAGACAACAGCAGGGGCACCTGGGTGGCTCAGTGGGTTAGGCCTCTGCCTTTGGCTTGGATCATAGTCTCAGGGTCCTGGGATGGAGCCCCGCATTGGGCTCTCTGCTCGGTGGGGAGCCTGTTTCCCCCTCTCTCTCTGCCTGCCTCTCTGCTTACTTGTTTTCTCTCTTTCTCTCTGTCCAATAAACAAATGAATAAATCTTAAAAAAAAAAAAAAGGAGAGAGAAGACAACAGCAGATAGTAACAATTCACATCTGCTGGTACACAATTTACTGTGACTCCCTAGAGTCACGATATCATCTTCACTTAAATTTACTATGGCTCCCAAATCTCAATGAATCCTTGCTTAAAATGGCAATTTTTAGGTAAATTCAATTAGAACTTAAAAAAACAAAAAACAAAAAACACAGAAAAACCCCAAAAATGTAATCTGGAGATGTTGGTTTCATTGTATCTGTTCTCCTTCTATTTGTAAAAATTATGGATCTAAGTGAGTTTGTAATAATAAAACTGAGCTCATAAAGTCTATGTTATACAATTTTAAGAGTGCATAAAAGCTACTGAGCCATCACCACCATATTGATAAACAGTGAAAACATCCCTTCCAGCATGCTTTGATCACAGAGATATCATAAGATGTACTTCCTCACCTGGAGTTATTTCTGACATTGGCTTTCTGAGGTCAAAGCAGACATACAAAGGGAAGGAAACATATAGTAGCAGAGCCGTTGTGGGAGTACTGTCACTGAATATTAATATTAGAGGGTATTTTGTCCCCTCATTCCTGCTGCAGTTTTGCTGTCCTGGCTTTAATGATAGCCATGTGCCATTTAAGATGCTCAGTGAAGATCTAATTATTTCTTGCCTGTTTTTTCTAAAGAATTATCTGCAACAGAAGGAAACTATTGAAGAACTCCACAACACAGATGATCTCAAAAATATTAGGTTGAGTGAAAGAAGCCAAATGATGAAACTACATGTTCACTTATATACAATTCCAGAACAGACCAAACTAACCTGTAGTCACAGAAATTGGATCAGGGATTGCTTTTGGAGGTTTGGATTGGGGAAAGAGTGGCGCTGTTGACTGGAAAGGGAAACAAATTTTCTGGGGTGAGAAAAATGTTCTGTGTCTTGATATCTGTCAAAATTGATTGAATGATATGTTAAGATTTGAGCATTTTACTGTAATTAAATTACACCTTAATAGAAAATATGAAAAAGCATTGCCACTGAACACAATGTTCTTACTGAAGCATTAGTGTAGGATGGAGTTTTTGTTTTCATTTCAGAACTTCTGCCTTCAGACGGTCCCATAAAGAGCAACACATCCTAGAATGGGACCCATGACCAATACTCTACAGAGAATGTGGATTTTATATCAGGGCACTGAACTAAACCAGGTTTAGTTTATTGCTGGGAAGAAAAAAAAAGAAGACAAATTCTTTTATGGACCCAGCTCTAAGAAAGGACAATAAAACATCTTACATTAAAAAATACCCGAGAACAGAAAAGGGTTTTTAAGTTTGATTTATCCTTGTGAAAATACTAATTTATAAAAGCATAAAAAATAGCAATAAAAAACTTGGCTCAAATGCTACTTAACAGTGATTATGGCAATATGGCTTTCACTCTTTTTTTATTTCCCCAAGGATGAGTGAACACTGGTGGAGAGGAGTAGTATACCACTGGTATCTAAAGAAGACTGAGGAACTTAAAACATTTAGGTGGAAAGAAAGCAAGATTTTATTTATGTTACTTTGGTGCATATTCAAGTGTATATATTGAATATCACATTTTAAAACCATTTTGAATGCCAGTGTTTGGGGCCTAATTTATGATTACCTCGCCACTTCAATCTAAGGGGCCATATGTTCATCAGCTTTAAAGAGGTTATAATCAGAATAAAAACCCACAGAAGTCCCAATTTCCTACAGAAATAACCTTATTACACTGACAGTTCTAAAAATAAATAAGTGAAAAAATTCTATTAATTCTGAGAAGAAAGTAGTAATACCCTGAATAGAATTTACCTACAAGTAATGCCAAGGATTCATGGGCAGTTAAAACTATAATCAAAAGCCAGATAATTACTTATCCAATTTATTTCCTTTTTAATTCCAATTCAAATCCACCAAGGGTTTATGTTGTTTTAAATCTGCATGTCATACGGCGACACCTAAAACACTGAATTTGACTACTCATCATGATCTCCCCCGAGACTAGATAGGAAAAAAATGGAAAAAAAAAAAAAGTAACCAATTTCCCTAGCATAATGACTGGCTTCTGACAACTCAATAAGTATTTTCTGAATAAATGAATGAATGTTTTCCTTTCCCTTGATTATCATTTCTTACCTCACATAGTGGCTTCTTACTGCAAATTAAAAATTCAGTATGATGGAAAAGGAAAAGCATAGACATTGACTTCGTAAAAGAGGCAGTTGCCCTGAAACCCCTACGCCATGTGTCATTATTGCTGCTCCAGCTTTTGTTGACCTAAAATCGGTAGTCAACGACCGGAAAGATTGGTGGGGGAAATATACCAACCTAAGACACGACGCAGATCATTGATATCTGCCGTCTGATGACAGGTAAGGATATTCCCCGCCACTGACAACCTAAGACAGGCACGATCCCTGCCATAAAAGAAAAAAGGGGGAGATGTCGGAGGCAGGCCCCTGGCCAGGGTGGCCTCCGCCATTAAAAGATGGTGCCTGGCTAGTTGCCAGGTTAGGATTGCCTGGTGAGACTAAGCAGAAGGCCCAAAGAGGAAGTAAACAGCACTGGTTGCTAGTGAAGTTGTTCGTTTAGGTGCACGGCCTGATTCGCTCCCTCCTGTACCCTGCTTGCTGATTGGTCATGTAAACGTATATAAGTGTGTAGACTTGCGGAAATAAGGAGAGAGAAGATGCATCCGAAAAAAAATAAATAAATAAAAATCACATAAATATAAACCAACACAATTGTGAAAGCGAAACAAGTTGATAGAAGGTAAATTCTATATTGATAGAAGATGAGATTTTTTAGCTATAAAATTTTCCTTTTAAAAACTCAATTAAAGGGGCGCCTGGGTGGCTCAGTGGGTTGGGCCTTTGCCTTCGGCCAGGTCATGATCTCAAGGTCCTGCAATGGAGCCCCGCATCGGGCTCTCTGCTTGGTGAGGAGCCTGCTTCCCCCCCTCTCTCTGCCTGCCTCTCTGTCTACTTGTGATCTCTCTCTGTGTCAAATAAATAAAATCTTAAAACAAACAAACAAACAAACAAACAAACTCAATTAAAGGGGCGCCTGGGTGGTGCGGTTGTTCGGTGTCTGCCTAGAGCTCAGGTCATGATTCCAGAGTCCTGGGATTGAGCCCGGAGTGGGGCTCCCTGCTCAGCCGGGAGTCTTCTCCCTCTGCTGTTCCCCCCGCTTGTGCTCTCTCACTCTCTCTCACTCACTCTCTCAAATAAATAAATAAAACGTTAAAAATTTTTAAAAAAATAACTCAATTAAGGGTGCCTGGGGGCTCAGTCATTTGAGTGTCTCACTCTTGATTTTCGCTCATGTCGTGATCTCGGGGCTGTGAGCCTGAACCTCGGATTAGACTGGGCTAGTAAATAAATAAATAAATAAATAAATAAATAAATAAATAAAATCTTTTAAAAACCCAACTAAATCAATGACACTAAAGGACGTTGTTTGCTTTGCTAGATGAACAATAAAAACTTTCATAATTAACAGACTGGATAGTTGTGAAATATTTCACGTAAATCTCTGACATAGAGATTTAAAAGTTCGTCAGTACCAAAGATAAATGGAATATCAAGTGCTAGAAGATAGAAAAAAAATATATAGCTTGAGATTATATGAAATGAGAAAAAGCTCAGAAATCAAGATGACGGTTTGCAGGGGCCTCTTTATGACAGTTGACTGGTACCAGTAACTACATTTACCATCCTGAAACCATGTTTTAAAGCATGTATTAACCATCAAGAAGCTATTTTTTCAGTCAAAAATGACCCACAACCATAATCTTGCAATGCTTTCAACTTTGAAATAAACGATTGTGAAAACCGTTCCAGCTGACAGAAGAAAACAAATATCCTGAGTAAAGCCCATATACTATCTCCCGCTGACTTTCAAGGAAGCAACAGGAAGCAGAATTGGAGTAGCGGAAGGAGCACTTCCTGAAACCTAGTTCAAGTTCTGAAATGACTGGTTAGATGATTATGAACAAGTCACACACTCTCTTTAATATTAATATTTTTCCTATCTGTTTTACTATGAGGGTGTTAAATGACTCCAAAGACTCCTTCAGGCAAAAAAACATTAAAGTTGAGAGCAGATTTAGACAAGAAAATCTTATGTTGTCAAGTCATGAAGTAAAACAGGTGGGGTCATTGATCCCCAAATCATGCAAACTGACGATCATCTTTTTAAAAAAGGAAATAAAGCAGTTCAGATTCTCTCCAGCAACAGACATATACTTTGATATCTCCCAGCCTGTGGATGGTTTATTCATTTTCTTGATGGTATCTTTTGATAAAAAGAACACATTAATTTTGATGCAGTATCATATTTTTAATTTTTTTCTTTTATAAAAGTTAGTACCTTTTGTTTCCTGTCCAAGAAAGTTCTGCCTACATAGTTGTGTGCTTTTCTATTTGACTGACAACAGCTTCAGGAGATTATAATGAGTCCAACTCCCTAGCTACTGCTGGGCCTGAGACTTCCTGTGGTAAAAGGAGGTTCCCTTCTAATTTTGCATAATTTTTTTATACTCTCTGGGGAGTTGTTCATGTTATGGGTTGGGAAGAATTAATAATGATGTTATTAGTATTTATCAAATGCTTATTATGTGATAGAAACTTTGCTAACAGCTTCATATATCTTAACATTTAATTTTCTAAAGAGAATCCTGGCTGACTATAGCTTCTGTAAGGTCAAGAAATCTTATCTGTTTGTTGATACATCCTCTGGACCAAGAAAATTGTCCCAGAACAGAGTAATTAATAGGTATAAACTGAATGCTGAATGAATAAATTCACACAGTAAGTCTATAATGTTATATAATTTGCCTACTATTCATAAGAGTGACATAATTTGGACTTGAACCTAAGACTGGCTGACACCAAATTCTGTGTTCTTTATAATTCTGTACTGAGGCCACTAAGACTGCCTGATAACTCTGGGGGAAGCCAGAACCTAAAGATACAGCTGAAATTACTGCCATTATTTAAGGGGTGGATGGAATGGTTTAAAGTTATTGTGTTTTATTCCTCTCCTAGCAAAAAGCAAATGTGGAATTTCTTTTAAACATGCCTCCCTTCTTTTTTTTTTTTTTTTAAGATTTTTATTTATTTATTTGAGAGAGAGACAGTGAAAGAGAGCATGAGAGGGGAGAAGGTCAGAGGGAGAAGCAGACTCTCCGTGGAGCTGGGAGCCTGATGCGGGACTTGATCCCAGGACTCTGGGATCATGATCTGAGCTGAAGGCAGTGGCTTAATCAACAGAGCCACCCAGGCACCCCTCTCCCTTTTTTTTTTTAAGTTTATTTTTTGAGAGAGCACAAGTGGCTGCAGGGGTAGAGGGAATCTCAAGCAAACTCTGGGCTGAGCTCAGAGCCTAACACAGAGCTCAAGCCCATGACCCTTGAGATCATGACCCCAGTCGAAGCCAAGAGTCCAACCCTCGCTCAATGCAACTCAGGTGCCCCTCTTTTTTTTTTTTTTTTTTTTTTAAGTAGGCTCCATGCCCAGAATGGAGCGCAATGCAGGACTTGAACTCATGACCCCAAGATAAAGACCCAAGCTGAGATCAAGAGTCAGAGACTTAATCGACTGAACCACCCAGGTGCCCCTAAGCTCCTTCTTGATAATCTTGGCCATATTGATCTTTCTATATTTATAACCATGTGATAACTTGTGCAGATGGAGCCAATATGAAACTTTTATGGCCATGGATATATGGGATCAGAAAAATGGAATCTGCACATATACTTTAGAGCTCAGCCTGCTAACTCCTCAGTGATGCTGCAAAGCCACTGCTCACTGGGAATGCTAGGAGCAAGGTTATTTATTTAAAGAAATTTCTAGCAACAGACCTTTAACTACAATACTTTTAATCCTATTGAAATTGACTCCTATTGAATATTGATTGAATACAATATAGAGAGCACAATAAAATTTTGTATGAATGAGAATACTTCAATGCTTTATAATCTTCATTGTTAACAACTATAATCACTGCAGGGACAACAAACAAAAACAACAACAAAACAAAACTATAATCACCATATAATGGTGTAAATGAAGAATATATAGGTTCTTAAGTAAATTTTGTATAAACTTAGAACTTCCCCTTCAAATAGGTTTTGAAAAAAAAAAACCTGCTTCCAACTTATTATGTGGCCATTTACTCTTGCTCATAAGAGTTTAAGAAAAAATTCTCCAGTCGGTTTTTAATTATTAACCGACCTGACGGAAAATGAAGTATTTTTATCTCTGAAGTTCTCAAAATAACACTTTTTGAAGGCTACACTGCATTGCAGGAGCCATGATAAGACTTGTGATGATAGGACAGCAAGGGATCTGTATTCTAGTCATTAGGATCAAGTTCTGGAAGGTTCACTAAGGTGGGAGCTCAGGGGGCACCTGAGAGGCTCAGTCTATTGAGCATCTGCCTTTGGCTCAGGTCATGATCCCCAGGTTTTGGGATCAAGTCCCACATCAGGTTCCTTGCTCAGCAGGGACCTTGCTTCTCCCTCTGCCTGCTGCTCCCCCTGCTTGTGCTCTCTCTCTCTCTCTGACAAATAAATAAATAAATAAATAAAAATTTTTTAAAAGGTGGGAGTTCAGGAAATAGACTAGAGAATAGAGATGCCAAAGATTCAATAATTAGAGAAAAATGGTTGACTTTAGGCAAATATATTGATTACCAATCAATCAATATATTGATTACAAATATATTGATTACCAAAATAATGATTTGATATACCTTCTGCTAGGGTCAAAACCCACAGTATACTGAGTGCAGAACTGAGCCCAAAGATATGATGAAAACAGGAAAATGTTTAGAGCACATTTAAAAAAAACCATTTAAATTGGCTATAAAAACATGTGCTTAATTCACGGAACTAGAACAAATAATTCTGAAATTTGTATGGAACCACAAAAGACTCTGAATAGCCAAAGCGATCTTGAGAAGGAAGAACAAAGCTGGAAGTACTACAATCCCAGATTTCAAGATATACTAGAAAGCTGTAGTAATCAAAACAGTATGGTACTGGCACAAAAACAGACACACAGATCAATGGAATAGAATTGGGAGCCCAGAAATAAACCTGTACTGTTATGGCCAATTAATCTACAACTAAGGGACAGAAAATACAACGAGGAAAAGACAGTCTCTTCAATAAATGGTGTTGGGAAAACTAGACAGATACACACAAAAGAATGAAACTGGACCACTTTCTTACATCATGTACAAAATAACTCAAAATGGATTACAGACTTAAATATAAAACCTGAAATCATGAAATGCCTAGAAGAAAACACATAAAATACTCCTTGACATTGGCCTAAGAAATAGTTTTTTGAATATGTCTTCTTATACAAGGCTGACAAAAGCAAAGAAATGATTTGAACTACATTAAACTAAAACACTTTTGTACAATGAAGGAAATAACCAACAATGAAAAAACATGCTGCTGAATGGGAGAAGACACTTGCAAATGATGTATCTGTGAAGGGATTGATATCTAAAATATATAAATAACTCATACAACTCAATAACAACAACAACAACAACAACAAGAAACAAGCTGATTAAAAAAATGGGCAGAGGACGTAAACATTTCCCCAAACAAGATATACACATGACAAGGACAACACAGATGGGTCTGGAGGGTATTATGGTAACTGAAATAGTCATAGAAAGACAAACACAATGTGATTTCACTCATATTTGGAATTTAAAAAACAAATGAACAAAACAAAACAGAAACAGACTCAGATATAGGGAACAAACTGGTGGTGGCCAGAGGGTAAGTGGGGGTGCGGGTTGATGGGCAAAAAACATGAAGGGAATTAAGAGGCACAAACTTCCAGTTATAAAATAAAGACATCATGCGGAAGTGATGCACAGCATAGGGAATATAGTCAACAGTATTGTAATAACTTTGTATAGTGACAGATGGTAACCAGACCTATTGTAGTGATCATTTTGTAATGTATAAAAATACCGAATCACTCTCTTATACGCCTGAAACTAATATAATACTGTATGCCAATTTTAACTTTTAAAATAACTATTGAAATTATCCGTAAAAATATGTGCTTAATTTTATGAAATTTTGATTTTAAGTTTACCATTTAAAATTTCTGTAACATTATTATGAAGGCTGCAATGAGCAGTGGGCTTTTTATAAACCTTAGTATTTTATTAGATCACTAAGTGATCTATAGTAAATCATTTAACCTGCCTGGGCTGTTTTCTTCATCTGTTAAGTGAGGTCAGAGATAATGAACAAAATCAGTATTTTTATCAGAATGAAATGAGATACAATATGTGAAGGAACTTGGAAAATATGTGAAATTATATGTAAATTATTGTAATTAAAATTCTATATTCTTTTTACATTTAATTTGATTAGAAATTCCAGTTATGGAAAAACTTTCAGGACAAATGAATCTTTTGTATCAGTAACTAACTGAATTTATCCATGAATGGCTCTTCTTTGAAATGCATCTACAGAAAATTGTTCTAGCTTCAGATTTACTAACAGGGTAACAGTAGAATCAGGCTCATTTCATTTGGCTAAGTTATCAGTGAGATTCATAGTTGAGCACATTGATGGTTTGCTATAAATCCAGACATATGGAGAGAAAAGGATTTTGTGAAGATATTGTTAAGTGCAAAGAGAGTGAAATAAAATTAAAGTGCAGGGAGGGCAAATATATGATATGATGTCACTACTCCTCGCCTTCCTCAGTCTCTCCCCCACTCAATCCCCCATGCACACACAGAAACCACAGTAGTCTTCCATGATGAGCCTGCAAGGGGCTTCACAATCATCTCCAGCTTAGAGTTTAGGAAATCATTACCACTTGAATACAGTAGTCACATGAAGATGTCCCATGAGATGAAACAGAATCATTATTTTCATCCTAGGACATCAAAAGAGATTTGGAACGGAGAAGACAGAATCATTATTTAAAACAGTATTGTTGTGGCTCTCTAAATTTGCATCAGTGAAATACACTTTGATCATTATAACATAGGTAGATAATTATATCATATTCAAATTAAGTAATGTAGGTAAGTAAATCATATTTAAAGGGAAAATAACATTCAGCATTTTATAATCGCTAGCTTCAAACACACCTCTCACATATACCAACGCAGTGTCTGGTAAGCTGTGGATAATCAGATGAGTATCTGTTGAATGAAAAAAGCTTGATTAGGTTCCAAAAGCTGATTTGAATCAAGTAACTTTAGACATGGCATACTTAAAGTTAATGGGAGTGGATATTTTTCTTTTGTAAATTATTTTATCTCCAGTCCCTAGCATAAAGCCTGGCACAGAGTGGCCACTCGACATCCACTGAGTGAATAGAACAGGATCACTGATCTATTAAGCAAGGGAAAGAATTTTCTGAAGTAAAATTTAGGATAGGCAGGAAACAAAAGATCCCATATTCTATGCGTCTTAATTTGTTGAGTCAATCCTTGAAATAAAATGACATGGTATTTCTTACCGGGTTTTAAAATTACCGCTTTCATTCCCACTTGGCATCATTTTGATTTGTCTATGAAGTTCTGTAATCCTGAAGCAAGATTTCAAAGCAAAACAGGAAGGGGAACAGTTGTGATTATGTGCAGAAAGATGATGGAAGTAATCAGCACAGTGCTAGGTGTGGAGGGGAACAGAAAAAAGGAAGAAACAGTCTCTGGTTTTAAACTTAATAAAAAAGGGGATTGGACAAATGAGACAGAGGGAACCGTCCACTGAAACTCTTTTCTAAAGCAACCATCGCTAAGTATGAAGGATACTGAGGAGGACAGGATGGACCATAAACGTCAGAAGAAAGAAAGAGCATCTGGGGAGAAATGAGGGAAGGCCAAACAAGGAAGCCGAAGGTACCTGGAAGAGAAGTTTCACTGACCCCAGGAATATAGATATTGAAAGATTCCTATCATCTATTGTGATCCAATTCCCACAACTAATGAATAAGCAAGAGATTAAATGACTGGCCAGGGTCAACTACAAGGCAGGGAGCCCAGGCTTCTCACAGAGCGTCATTACCTCCATTGGGTACCAAGCCTTCTGTTCCGTACCACACCCACTACCCACCAGGAGGGAAAAAGAACTTAGAATTCTTAAAATTCCATGAATGCTTGAAACAATAGTTTGAATAATACACAATACATTTTAGGGGGCTTTATTAATTATAGCACGAATACAGTGAGTAATTTGGCATCACATTCATTTTGTAGTTATTTTGTAACAAAATAATTACGATGAATCGTTTAGAATTAAATTATTGAAAATCTGATGTAAGAATTGAACTCTATTTCCCTAAGATTGATTTTTTTCCAACATAAACTGTAAAAAAATTTCTATCAAATAAAACATAGATCTTATGTAATATTTCTAAAGTCAGAAGCAACTCACTTTAATGTGCACTGCGTGAATCCCGGCTTGGTATGTCATTAAGTGTAATTTTTTTTTTTTAAATCATTCAAACAGCAAATGGTGATTAACAAACCAAATTGCACGTAGTAACCTGATGACTCAAAGGATTCCTTAAATAGGAGTACAGTTTAATAGCACACAAAGAACAAGAATGCAAACTAGCTTTAGTTATTATAAATCAAATGGGCATTCTTTATTGTAAGTAAATTTAAAATTATAATTGATGAAGTATGCAATTATCAAAAAGGCTCAGGACTTGGGGAATTTTCAGCCTGAAGTTTTTATTGTATTAAAGAGTCTTCTGGGCAAAATACTAGTGCCAAGCTTATGTTAGTGACTACGGAGGAGAGGTTAAGTTCTAGGTGGCTGGCAGTGTGTGCCCTGAGGATTGCATGGCTAGCATTCGATGAATTTTTGTGGTTTAGGTGTGATAATGGTGTGCAATGAGGAAAGATCTTAAATAGTGATGGGGCACTGGAAAGGAAAAGGAGTAATTGCTTAGTAGGTCACTGAACTGGATGCACTACAACTCTTTCACTAAGTATTTTCAACTCAAAAATTGTTCCTCTTATTGAGAAAACATTTCTAATTCTTTAATGGAGTTCAAAGGAATAATGAGATTCAATATTAAAGAATTTTCTTTGAAGTAAATATTATCGGTACGTTGCAGGAGATCATTAAAGCAATAGCTGGGTGCTACCAAAATTATGAAATTACTTAAAATTGTTCTAAATAAATAACATTTGTCTGAAAAAATCATATACATTCATATTATGGATTGTTAAATTCATAAGATGAAGAAAGCTTCAGTTACCATTATCCAAGAATCACTATCAACTAGTTTTTGTGTTAGTTTCAAGATAACTTAGGCCAAGAAAAGGTACATATTTTTCTATGTCAAAATCATGAGCATAATACTCAAAATTATAGCATTTCTGTTTATTTAGATGAAGATTGCTTGTAGGATTTAATGCTTTACGAACTTCTTCAAAAATAAAACTTTATTAACTTCTTGAAAAATTTTAATAACAGAGGCAGAGAAATTTAAAAAAAGCTTTTGAGAAGTAAGAGTATTAAGAATGTTTCTTGGGTTTGGGTATTTCTTACTGCCAAAGATTTTGAAAAGAGTGCTTGAAACACTCCATTTGCAGAAAATGTATTTTTATTTGTGCCTATTTCCTCCCTAATGATATTTATTTTTTTTAAGGGGGAGGGGCAGAGGGTGAGAGAGAATCTTAAGCAGGCTCCATGCCCAGGGTGGAGCCCAACCTGGGGATTGATCTCAGGACCCTGATATCATGACCTGAGCGGAAATCAAGAGTTGGGCACTTAACCAACTGAGCCACCTAGGTGTCTACAAATTATATTTCTAATAAAGCTGCTTAAAAGTAAGGTTTCATATTGGACTCAGCAAAGACTTTGAAAGCATTTAATGAACAATAACTCTGCCAAGTTCCAGACAAATTTCCAATCTACTACATAAATAACGAGGAACCAATTCTAGAATATACATAGGAAAAATCTACAGAAATTTGATGATTTAAGCTTAACTGCCCTGGCAATTCTAACCTAAAACCTTAAACAAACAAACAAACATACAAGAAGTATCCCTCTGGAATTCCCTAGGTCTCATGAGGAATAAAGTTTCCCTTTCCTTGTAACCCAGAGGAAAGCTTCCAGGACCAGATGTATTTCATTTGCAGTCACCCAAAGATTATAAGGATCACTTAATATAAGCACAATTGCTTTGTGATTATACATCTTTTTTTTTTTTTTTTTTTTTGAGAAGGCCCCACCCCCAGTGTGGAGCCTAATGTAGGGCTTGAAGTCACAACTCTGAGATAAGACCTTAGCTGAGATCAAGAGCTGGAGGCTTAACTGACTGAGCCACGCAGTTGCCCTGCAAATGTGAATCTTTTCACAAGTGAGAACTGTAACAACACCGGTTGTAAAGATATACTTGGAGAGCTAAGTAGCAATAACTATAAACCCTTTATTGATAGGAGAAAGCAGATATGAGAAGAAAGTAGTCTGGTGGCTGCCATGGGATGGGGCAGAGGGATAGGGGATTATTCAATGGGCTTAGAGTTTCAGTTTTGCAAGATGAAAAAGTTTTGGACGTTGGTTGTACAACGAGGTGAATATACTTCACACTAATGAACTGCATATTTAGAAATAGCTAAGATGGTAACTTTTATGTTTTTTTAAATTTTTTAACCACAATAAAAAAAAAAAAGTGTTGAACTATACCAGAAAAGTGAGGTATTCAGATTGACTAAGGATATTTTTTGTACTCCCAGTACATTGTGAGTTTCTATCAAAAAAAAAAAAAAAAAAAAAAAGAGAGAGAAAAGTCATTCGAGATTTAGAAGGTCAACTTGTGAGAAAGTGAAAGACCAACCACTTATGGACTTGACTCAGGCTGGAAAGACAGAATATTTTGGTTTTGAAATCTTGAATTTTGCAAAGTAACCAATGGTTACTTGTCAAATAGTTTGAATTTGAACATAGGAGGTGGGGGGAGAAATTAGCATTCCCAGTGATCATTGCCCAGAAAGCTAGACAATATAATACAAAGTCCTAGATTAAATACTTGGATTTATGTGTTTAGCCTCTCTATGTTTAAAGTGAGCGCTAGATATTACTTGTTGGTAGGATAACAACAACAACAACAAAAAATCGTTTTGGCTGATAGTATTAAAATCTAAACAACGCCAGCTGAAAAGATGATATGGAAGAAGGAATGCAAGTCTAAGGCCATGCATGACAAAGAATGGCCTCCACACCATTCAGAAAGAGCAGGACAAAAAATGCCAGTTTTTGAACCCCACTCTGGACCAATCAAATCAGAATTTCTGGGGGTGGGGACCAGAATCTACATGTTTAATAAATATACTACGTACACGAGTGTTTGAGAATGACTGGACTAAATTTTAAAGGGAGAAACTGCTGTCATTTTAATGGAGGTTAGAACTCATTAGAGGCAAATACACAGTTTAATGTTTAAGGGTATTCTTGATGACACCATCATGGCCATGATTCTTTGAGCTCCTTAGAGGCACATCCGAGTCTCTGTTGTTTTAAAGGAGGGATTATTGGATTAAAACAATCTCTTTGAAATATTAGAAGAGATATTCTTAAGTGAGTCAAATGGTAGTCTGTGTTGCAAGAACCAGCTGCCTGGCTAAGCTTGAAATGTTTAGAGCTATAATGAGAACTTTTATAGCTCTAAAGCAGGGATGACAAATAGCAAATATTTGGCATGAATGTTGTTCTTCTCTCTTTCCCTATAGATGCAGATTTCACATTCTCAACATACCACTTTAGGGCAGCCAATCAACTGTAGTAACGAACAAGATGAAACCAATATGTCAGTACTGCTCTGGGGGCATGGAGGTGGTGTGGGGTGGGGGAAGACTGGTTTCCCTTTAAAATTTCATACACACACACGCACACACACGTGTAATATTCATGCAGTGTAAAATTCACTTAGCTAAATACTTAGAAATGTGTAATGCAGATATAGCTTATAGACTTTGGTGTAATACATTTTGATTTACTCAGCAGTCTCTCTAAAAGGCATTTTTATTTGTCCACCGAAATATGCAAATGTTGTTATATCACGAGAAAGCGCAAGATGCCTGAAAGAAGGAAAAGAAAAAGTGGACCCTGCAAGTGAGAACGGAGTTCCGTATTGGTTCATACAAGATCCCTGAATTTAGATATTATTGCCACAGCCACCCTTTTGCCTTGTATAAAGCCTTGAAACTCTCTGGGAGAGAATCACATAGATTATTTGCAGCAATAATCAACCTACTTGGAATCTTGTTCTCTGATCTGGAAACCTTAAGATGAAATAGCGGACCAGGTTGTTTTCTTTCCATCTTAAATCAGTGTGCAAGAAAAAATAGAGAAGGAGAATATTACTTAATTGCTTCAATCTTTAAACAAATTTAATTTAGACTTTTACAGAGACCAACTTTGATAATATCCAATGATTTGGGTTTCTAATGTACTGTACTATCACCTACGTCTTTCCAAATAAACCTGTAGCAGGTACTTTTGAAAAAGCAACGTAAGTACTATGTTCATTCCTTCAAATGGTTGTTTCTGAAAAATATGATTAAAAGTGCAAAATTTCTTATGAAAATCATAAAAAATCGACCTAATTTTGTAGGGCAAATCTCATGAAGTCTGTCTTAACTAATTCATTTAATTAGTACAGCTCATAAATATCTGAAAGTTTATCTTATATTGTGTTGCAGTAACAAGGGGAGGGAGGATATGATTATTTTTTCTTAACGTGTTTTCAGAATAACGCTAGAAATACCGAAATCCTAATTCTTTATCTAACTTGATCATTAATAGAAGACCTGAATACAAAAGTTCTAAGAATTCTCAAAATCCTGTCTCTCAGAGTTGAAAAGAATATTCAAGGTAATAACAATCCATTTTTTTGATTTATTAATTCCCTTTACACATCCTAAATTAATTGCTTGTCTATTCTCTGCCTTAAAAAATTTCAGAAACAGGGAAACAGCACTACTTCTTGAAGTCTGTCCTCAGGTTGAGCTGAAATTTCCTATAAATTTCCATTCTGCCTGAAATTTCCCCAGATTATAATTGTAAGACTTAAAATTTTCAAATCTAAAACTTAAATTGTAGTTATAATGCAAACATGACAGAGAATTTTTTTTAAAAGTTATTAATATTGCCTGTAATGATCTTTTTGACTTGGTGCCTATCTCTGTTATGTTGATCTTTTTCACAACTGGGAAATCATTGTTTTGGAGCACTAATCATTGAAGGTGTAGTAGTTGGAAAGAGAAGTTAATGAACCTGCAGAACTGCCAAATGTATATGTATGAATGATCTAGTATTTCTGATAAAATATGATCCACTAGAATGACAGCTATTAAGGTTATATCATACATATTAATTATATAGATTTATATACAAAATATCATTTTATTAATTTTGATCAACACATTAATTATGGAATGTCCACAGGTTAGCAAACATAGTATTAATTATTTTTAAGTATGTTAGTTATGTTTTCAAATACGCTCAACAAGCATCCAGGGGAAGTATCTCTCGATTTAAATCAATGGGTCCCACTGTTAATTTGAAAAATTATCATAAATACATTACAGTACATATATAGTTCCTCTTTCCTACACATATAGATAAGACACAGGAAGATGGTGAAACATATGCTTTTAAAAGAAATTAGTATACTTATTATCATTTATATATCTTAAGAAACAATCAGCATTTTGAACTTCAGCTTTTATTTTGTTTACCTGGCTTACTTTAGTAATTATGAACCATTTGAGCTACATGACATATGTCACAAAATGGAAAATTGAGGGACTGAACTAATCCTAGGGTCCCTTTAAGACTTAATATTTAATATTTACTAACACTTGTATTAATAACTGTTGAATATAGAAATCACTTACTTTCCTTTACTAAGATTTATATATCAGTTATTTAACAAATTAAAAATATGCTTTAGTCTTCATAAATTTGAATGCTAAACTTTTCATATAAGAATTCATAATTGTTAATCCCTACCAGAATTATCTCAAAAGTGCTGTCAAAAAATCAGATAGAAGTTATAAAATGTAATGAAAGGATAAAAAGAGAAGAAAATGGTTTTTATCTAACGTCTAGGCAATTTATAAAAAATATTGTTTTAGATTTGTAAATTTTTCAAGACAGAATGAATAGCTCTGAGTCTTCTACCAACCAAGATGCTGTAGTTATTTTGACCACATTTCTCTTTCACGGTCTTTTGTAGCTAAGGTAAAATCACATCAATGTAGAGCAGTGGTTCTTAAAGTGGGGCCCCCATTTTAGCAGCATCAGATCACTTGGGAATGTGTCAGAAAT
Organism: Mustela nigripes; assembly: GCF_022355385.1. Classification (NCBI taxonomy): domain Eukaryota; kingdom Metazoa; phylum Chordata; class Mammalia; order Carnivora; family Mustelidae; genus Mustela; species Mustela nigripes. Next base: position 27,389,716 of record NC_081574.1, read on the forward strand.
GCAAATTTTTGGTCCTCTCCTCACCATCCCAGACGTACGGATCATAAACTCAGGAAGTGGGGCCAGCAATCTTGCGTGTTAATGAACCCTCTGAGTGATTCTTAATCACAGCAAAATTTGAAAACCACTGGCCTGGAGTCATGGAGAAAATGTGTATCTGTAAATAGGGTAGTCATACCAGTTTATTCTGCTGGGGATAAGGATAAGAGGAGGAAAATTGGTAATGAAATATGGAAATAAGTAGAGTGGTATAGGAAGAATAAGATGGTAAAAGGAGTTGCAAGAAAAAATAAACTTTTCCCTAATATTGATAAGACTTATATCCAAATCAATTCAACACGACCATTTGGTTTTGGTTCATGAAAATGAAATTGTAGATCCATGGTAAATAGTAATTCGTCTCTTCTCTGCCCTTAAGGATTAAATTGGGATGATCCATCTATATTCTCATCATTTGATCTCTTTTCAAAATTATTGACATAGTTGGTTGAGATTAGAGGTTCAATGTCAAAACTATACTAAAGATCAAATAAACTGCATTTATTAGTACTGAACTTTAATGAACTAGATGAACCCTTCAATAAGGAGTGTCTCCTGCTGGTACTAGCCGCATACATAGCTAATAGTTTTGGATAAAATAATTCCTAGTAATCTGAGGCAGATTTACCAGTGATGTTCCAGGATAGATTGTGCTTTATTAATCAGGGGGCTTACATTTTGGAGGAAGTCTTCAAGATACTTTGGCTTAATTGAATGAGCACAATCTTTTGGCGTGGTGTCAACTTGGGTTCAAATATATTAGTTCTGAAATACTAATATTTCATCTGAAATACTGAATCAGTTTCAAAAATCTCCAGAAAATCATATTAAAAAGGGGATAGTAATAGGGTTGTTAGAAGGATTAGAATAGTTACAAGGGGTTCAGCAATGCCTAATATATGGTAGGTGTTCAATAAGTAATATTTGTTAGTACTAATAAATCTTGATCGACTCTTCCTTTTGTCACCACCTTCTCTTTAAAAATGGTCATGGTGCAATTTTTCTAGAGGCTAAACTCATTTCTGAAATTACCTGTCAATCATGCTAGTCAAATTATTTCCTGTAGATTCACTGTGTACTGAAAGTTAGATTAACTGACCTTTCAGTCCATATCTTCCCAAGTGAAATGTTATTATTCATCCTAAATTACTGTAAAGGAATATGGCAAGAGTGTTGAGAATAATTGAGTGAAGTAGTAGCCCTTCTTTCTTAGTCTACAGATCTAGTTCATAAGGCAATTTCTTTAGCCTTCTCTATTGTGTTTCAACTGTCACTTAAACAAATAGGATGGAGTGGGGTCATGGGGGTAGTGGGAGAAATTAGTGTTCTTACCCACTTCCAACAGGGTACAGTGCATCAGAGGGAGAAAAAGAAGGGAGGAAGATTAAGAGTGGTGGAATTTTAGAACTCTATTTCTATATATGTTTATAGTATGGCTTACCTTTTCTGGAGAAAAGCAATAGATAAAATTCCGTAATAAATTCAACTGAACTTTCTAACTATTTTATCCTATTGAGATTCTAGACTGTCAACCATTGGTATAAATCACATTGCTAGTCTGAAAAACTTAGAAATAAAATACAGCAGCTTCTGAAGCAAATGATAAGGACTTTTTTTTTTTTTAATTTAGGTGTCTTGTACATATCCTTTTTTTCTAAATTATTATCTTATGGTTCTGCTGTTTTATTTAATGGGTACTTCTGGCCCTTGCGTGTGTTCTTTTGGTAAAGTTGCTCAGAATGTTTGAAATGGGAAGCTAAGGACAATTTCTACAAAATGGCAAGGGCAAATTATCACAAAACTAAATGATTCTCTCATATCCCACTTAGATTTCAAGCAACATTGAAGAAGAAACAATATAGCAATAAAATGTATCTGTTGTTTTGAGAAGAGGGGGGAGAAAAACATTTCTACAACAGCCAATTCACTCTATAGAATTTGACCAACCAGATTGCTAGTGTGAAACCGGCTAAAGGCTGGTTTAGTATATGGAATATGCCTGTAATGAAATTTTATGTGCACAGATATTTTGAAATTAATAAAATATGTATGTGTACACACGCTTCAAAATACACTTTGGTTACTCGAAAGCACTGTCTTTGATAAATAAATGGGCACCAAAAAGATTAGTCCAGTAGGAGAGGTCTCTCTTTTTTACCTTTGCTCTATTGAGAGTGGTGGTAGTGTACTGTCCACTGGAGGACCGGGGCACCTAATAAATGCATCTGGGGCAAAAAAAACCCTTGTGTGTTTTTTTCTTCCCCTTCAATCATCAACCTTGGTAGTTTCTCAAGGCTAAAAACAAAACAAACTCATTATGATGTTTTATCTTTGTACACCCTAGTAATTACAGGTCCTCTAAAGTAGAACCCTACTGTTCACGGTTCAGTGCCCTTCCTGATTTCCTTTGTTAAACATGATTATTGTAACATACTATGTTCAACAGACCAAGGAAATAGGGGTCAAGGGTAGTACTTCCTTCTCAGGGGCCCCTGCAGTGATAGTAGCAGTGTATCATTTAGCAATGTAATTTAAGGTTATTTCAGGTACAATGACATTTCAGGAAGTGATGTTATTTTAAAAATTCTTTTGCCATGTAGAATATAAGAAATTATTAGAGTATATAGAAACAAGTGATGCTTCCAAAGGATAAGACCTCATATAGATAACAAAAATATTTCCATAAAAAAATTAAAGCATAGGATAGTTATGTAGATAGTGCATAACAATTTGATCTTAGAAAGGACTAGGAACAAAATTTCATTTTGTGTGGCTAAAGAAGTACATACATGTGATAAAAAACTGCCACGTCTGCATGTTCTTTGGGTATCATCACAGACTGCTGCATTTTTACAGCTGTTTTTAATATAGAGAGAGACTGTCTTACATTTTCCAATTCAGGTACTCTCTTATTTTTTTTCTTTTACACTCCATTGATACAGAATTTTAGAAGTTTAGAGTAGGAGGGAAGTAGCTTCCAACCTGATCTTATTCATTTTTTTTTTTTTTTTAAGTCTTTATTTTATTTTGAGAGAGAGTAAGCAGGAGCGGGGAGATCGTTGGGGAACCAGGGAGAGAAAGGGAGAGAATCTCAAGCAGACTCTGAGCTGAGTGCAGAAACCTACACAGTGCTTGATCTCATGACCCTGTCATGATTTGAGCTGAAACCAAGAGTCAGATGCTTACAGGATTGAGCAACCCAGAAGCCCCTTGCTCATGTTTCATAAGAGGAAGCCTTCCTACTGAAGGAAATGGTTTGCTGAGAGGCCATCCACTGGCAGAATTAGGTCTTTTTATTCTTTCTCAAGTCATTTTTTATTTATTTTTTTAATTTAATTTTTTCAGTGTTCCAAGATTCATTGTTTATGCACCACACCCAGTGCTCCAAGTAATACGTGCCCTCCTTATCTTTTAAAGGTTAAATAAATAGGGGTTTGGTTTTGAGAATTTCTTATTTCTCCCATTTCAGTTATACTGATTTCCCTTGTTATAGGCAAATTAAATAATGAGTCACTACCTTTCTCTTCTCTCTTACTTGTACATTTGCTACCTCTACACAACAGCCTCATCAAATCCACAAGTAATAAATAAAATCCTGAAAAGTATGTATTATGCAACTGAGCCATTTTCTCTAAGAAAATTAAGATACTAAATATTTCTAACATCGGCATCTCAAAAGAAATTGTCTTTAATCAGATCAAATAAAGCAAACAGGTTTATATAATCATTTTGATAAAGACAAAACCGCACAAAAGCGTTTTTCTCCCCCCATCTTACACTTTGAGCAACTCTAACTTTTAACTACTATGAACATTTTTCTTAGGGATTACTTTTCCTGTTCTTTACCCATACTATTTCCTGGGAAGGATGAAAACTTTGAATAAAATAACACAGAAACTAAGTATACAAGGAGGAAAAAATGAGAGAACAAGCAACTCCTATTTAGTCTTAGAAATAAGTCAACAACAGAAGTAACTGTATATTCCATTTAAATGAGTATTTTCTTTATATTCACATTGCGAACTAACTTCACTATAGCAGCACTAATTTCATTATGAGCCAGTTTTTACTCACTGGTAAATATCACTGGCCTCAATAAGAATAAGCAATTTCTCACCAAGGATGTTCAAAAGAAGATAAAGTTTGGAAAACATAATTTACCAGAAAGGACTAACATGGGAAACCCATTGATTACGTATGGGAAGTTCCTAACTTTTTTAGCCTGAATTTAAGCAAAACTCATTCCTGCAGGAGAATTTACCTCCCTTTTGAGCCCTTTCTTTAAATAAGAAACAAAACATAAAAACCATTTTAAGCCTTAACAAGTAAATATCTGGAGATTTTTACCAATGTTATAGATTCTGCAAAGGATGATGAGTTATTCATCGTTAAAAGAACTCTTTTATGCTTTAAAAATATATGTTTAAGAAGATTCTGTCTTCTAAGAACAACTCTGTCATTTTACAAACAGAAAATCATGCAACCAATTATGGAGATATTATTTTAAAGTTTAAACCAATGCTTGAATTTTTTTAAGCCTCTTAAAATTTTTGTAAAATTTACAGAAACAAATCCATTAAAAAAATTCCTCCTCAATCCTCATATATCTTAAGGTATTTCTAATAGTACTGGATTTTTTACTCTGGTTGATTTGATTTATAACTAGATAGTATCCTTCAGGGTTCCAGTACAGGACTTCCGCTGTGTCATATAATTTTTTCTTGGTGGTTATTAGAAAGGTGACTTTAAAATACATGCCTGATATGAATGAAAAGAGAATAATGATCTTTTTGGGATTGGGGGATTTGAAAAACTATTAAAGCACTATGCTAACTTCCTTTTAAAAAATAATATACCATTTTATAATCTTCTAGCGGAGAATGGAGATGGTTTAGTTGTATTTGAAACCTCATAGCCCCAAAGTTTTCATCTCTCTCCAAATCATCATAGTACCCCTTCTGGTCCCAAGGACCAGAGTCCTTCTGTGGGGGAATCAATGCTTTAAACAATCAGGACTAGTGTTACCCTTTTATGTAGGGCTGGATTTGACTAAGTTGCTAAAGGCATTATTTATTAATAACCTTCTCATCATAAAGATAAAGCTCATGTTAACAAATCAAAAGATTTCAACAGTCATAGCATAAACTTCCACTATAGTTCTAGTGCTCATTTGCTCTCATAATGGCAAGGTCTTTGGATAAAAATGAGATATCAGAGTTAGTAAAACTTGACTAAAAGTGATAATTTGTTAAAGCTTTTAAATACGGGTTTTTTTTCATTGGAGAACACAGTTAAGATAAAATAACACTTGGTAAAATAGCTTAATATCCTGCCAGTCCTGAACCTTATTACTTCAGGAAAAAGACCAATACTCTTCTATGGGAAGGAAGATGGGAAGACAGGAGGGACAAGGTGGTTAGGGACAGGGAAGGGAAATTAAATATTTATACATTTTAAATTAATATATACATATATTTGCATTTAAGTAAATATCAAGGGGATTCATTCAAAATTTCCTTGAGGTTCCCTTGGTAATAATACAGTTCAAATTAAGTGCTATGTTAACTAAATCAAGTATGGTATCTGAATAAAAGGGAAAAAATTCATTTAAAATGACAGATCTAAAATTGATATTACTAGGTACAGGATAGTGTATATATTTTCATTTGGATGTGCAAAAAGAATATATGTATATACACATATGCTTGTATATTCAGAGTAACTCTAGAAGGATACACAAGAAATTGGTTAACATTGGCTATTTTTCATTAACTGTAGCATTTAAATTTGTACTATATATATATGTTTTCCCTATTCAAAAATATTGGTTAAAAAGCCACTACTAAAATTAATTTTAACAATCATGTCAAATTAAGAAAAAAAGACTAATTTTTTTACAATATACAAGAAAATGTACTAATGCATATATTGTTTTCCCAAGATCCACCTACCTAAATTTTGTTATATTTACTTTCTGATAGTAATTTTGATCTAAAAACTCAAATTTTGCATGACCTTAGCTTGGGAAAAAATCATTTTCCCTCTACCTCATTGCTACAGCACTGTGGACTATGGATTGTCTCACCAGCATGCTAACATCCTTATTCTCTGCCGATGGGTTAGCCATTAGCCACCATATCTCTGAGAAATTCAAGAAATCTTTAAGAAAACTTCAGAAGGACTTTAAGAACCTTATTTGGCAGTGATAAATATTGTACCTGTATTATTTTGTTGGCATAGAATCAATTTTAACTTCTCTTTGTGGTTTACTTTAGATTTTATCCTGCCAAAGATGTTTGGTGTTTTGGTAAAGACAGACTTCAAACTATGTGGTGACTAAGCAAAGCCCTTACATAAAGCGTGGAATAGGATTTTATAAATAGTTCCAATGAAAGGCATTTTGAAATAAGCAGGGGAAAAATATCTCACACTTATAAAAGTTATTTTCAGAACACCATTAAAAGTTCAAATTAAGTCCTAATCACTTAAATATTAAAATAAACCATATGACAAAATCTAAAGGAGTGATAGTACATACATCAACTTTCAATGGTAGCTGCTTATTAAAAATGAGTGACTGAGGGTGTATTCCAATTTCATCCTCTTCAAATTGTGCAGCTCAGATAAATGTTTATTTTACTGAAAATATTTGCAAAATTACAATATAAATACATGAATATATTAAGATAGAATGACTATATATAATGTATTCTTATCCATATATATAAAATGAATGCAGTAAATATAGCATATTCTCAATGAATTATTAGTACACAGTGTTTCTTAGTAAAGTACATACAACCTATTATTAAGCAACAATGATCTAGTTTTCAAATGTACATCTCAGGAAGTTTTTAGGATGAAAGGATATGCTAAATCTCCCAATACCCTTTTTGGTCGGTGAAAGTTAGTTCTGCAAATTTTGAAATAATACTACGTTTATTTTAGCGATGGTTCTTAGGCTCTTTGCATGTTCTTAATTTGAAACTTTATTTCTTTAGTCTGGGTGTTTTCTTAATGACGCCATGTCAGCCAACCATCCTTTTAATTCTAATACAGTATAATGTACTGTCTTTTCATTAGTCATTTTAACACACATCAACAATGAAACAGAATTATTAAAAATTTTTTTTTGTCTGCACAAATTCCCAAAATTAACTTTCAGGGTATTATGAGGAGTCTCAACTAGATATAGTCTCAACTGTAATACTAAGCTGGGCTAGAAATATGTTTTTTTTTTTTTATTGATTTTAGGTCTTAAGAATACAAATATGAACTCTACTTTAAAAGTGTTTGTTAAATGTATTGGGACTTGTTTCAAAAGCATCTTCTATCCTCCTCCATTACACTGATTTAATGGAAACTTGTTATTATAGCAGTTCCAACACAAACATCTGCATGCAAGAGATCACCCTACAGATTCTAACTACATAGTTATTGAAACACATCCCACCTGTCAAGTGGCATAAATGTACATCTTCTATATACAAAAGGTAAAGTGCATTATTAAATTAGTGAACTGACAGATTGTCTGCCTGGACCATATAGCTTTCAAATAGACAAATGTGAAATTCTCCCATTAGAACCAATTATTTCAAGAGGTTCCAACTAGCTTTTCCACCCTGTCGTTTATTTTTTGGCCATGCTCTTTAGTGCAAATAAGCTTGTGTTTGACTCAAGTTTAAGGGACATGGCAGTTTGGGGCTTTAACAAGGAAAATTATAAAATGTGGCAGAACTTTTAATACTTTTATAATACATTGCATCTTTTGCATATAAGCAACAGATTAGTGTTGCTTTCAATTGCTAGGAGCACACTGCCAACCGTTATGAGGAACCCGTTTCCAAATCTCATACTATTAGCTTATATTATTACAGTTTTGAGTCTATACCACATTATACTTGGGTTATTATGTGCAAACATCATCAGTGTTTTAGAATTATACAGTGAACTAGTAATTTTGGTTACTAACTTGAATGCTCACTTTTTGACTTCTAACATCCAGTTGCCTTAAGAGTTTAATATCCTCAAGGCTGAGATCCTATTATTTTGAAGAATACCATGTACACTTGCAGCTTCATTTATGTTACAAATGACAATAAATAAAATGCATATTGCACAGATAAAAATAGTAGCTTATTTTATAAGATACATGGCAATACATGTCCTAATACCAGAGTTTTGAACTGGATCTTATTTGATTATGGCTAATGAATAATTGGGAATTTTAAGTATCAAAAAATCATAACATTTCATTTTTCAATGAATACATATAAAAAAGTGAAACAAAAGGACTGGCAGAAGGCTTAGTGATTCTAATTTATATTCAGTTGCCGGTATATATGCATCTACCAATCTATAGCTTTGAGATGGTAATAACTTTGAAGTATACATACAAGGTAGAAGATTTGGCTACTTAACTAATTCTTGACTTAAATAATTAATGCAAAATTAATATTTATATACAATGAATCAAAGATATTTATCTTTAAGTCTGACATAGTATTGTGTATATGTATATATATACACACATATGTATATATATAGACATAAACACGCAAATCTTATCAGACTAAAACCAAAACAGAAATCATGTAGATTTAATGGATATAAATATTTTAGGAGGGAAGGTTTTAAGAAAGAGTATATAGTCATAGCAATAGTGATAGGAACACTCGAATACTGGAACATTCATCACTCCAGTTTGCCAAAATCTGACAGGTTGATAATTATTAGTAGGCACTATGATGGGCAGCAATAACAATCAGTAGTACAGTAATTCAAGTGCACATCACTCCTTCATATACCAAGAACTACTTTTTATCAAGTCTACAATAGTTATTTTACAGTTAGGACTGTTTAAAGATCCTTGCTACTTTTAGAGTCTCAACACCCACCATGTGCTATTAACTCTAGTACTAACATTATCTTCTAACCTTCAGTTGTTCCATAGTAATCCAGATGGTCCACAATTATAATGAACTAATGAGATTCCTTCATACTACTTGAGGAAATGTGAAATACAATCTGAAAACCAATACCAGTGTATATATCTGGGTTACTGATTGCTTGTTTTGAAATAAGATAAGCCAGAAATATTCTTATTTTAACTCACAAAGTTCTCTTAGTGACCTTACGTAAATGGATTTGGGGACAAACTGCTGAAGGAAAAAATGATTAAAATAATTTTGAACTACTTATAGCATATAAAAGGAGAGCTACATTCTGATCTCAATCCATGCAGCCAGCTCTCATCAATGAGAGCTATATTTGGGGGTTGAAATCAGTGTCTGGCTCTTAAAGATGATTATATGGACTTATTGTGTGGGAGGTGAATAAAGCCAAGATAAAAGACAATAATTTCAATCAGAATAAAATGCAGCTCAACAGATAAAATTCCAGTCAGTTAATACACGGTGGGTTGGTACACATATACACTATAACCACTTGTTTAAAAATTGCTTAGGTGTTGAAAAATTGCTGTGGCACTTCCTGGAAAGTAATTTTTAATACAGGTAAATGGGTTAAGTCTTGTGTAAAGTAAACCTTATTTTTTAAGTATCATAAAGAGCACCTTGGAAAATGCCTGAATTTTCCTTTCAAATATGTTTATAACCAATCCTTAAATAATTTTCCCAGGCTGAAAATTTATATTCTAAATGCTTTTTAGAAAAAGATTTTTTTTTTTCTTTCTGGAATTAAAATACCTGTAAAAGCCAGGTTTATATTGGAAGTGTTGACATGGTTTTAAGGGTAGCAATTGCAAAAGTGCTACTAAAATGTATTATTACAGATGTATTTTTGTATCAGTTAACTGGTGCACCAACCCCTCTGAAATAGTGCTAAAGAAGTAGCATAAAATATAACACCTTGAGTCCATGATATATTTTGGGAAAAAACCTCGCACAACCTTCAAATTAGCATGAAAGGCTAAAACACCAAGATTTCCATAGCAAAGCCATAGGATGAAGCCTCCCACTCAACAGTGACATAAAAGTAATTCCTCAAACTTTGGAAAGTCAATAAAAATATAGGGTATGGTGAATAGAGGTAAAGATGGGATTACAACTAGTTTAGAATAACCAATTAAAACTCTCCCACGGCTTTGATATGGCAACAATCAACTGCAGGGTTACCACAAAATTTGAAATTATAGAATACTATCATAACTGTAAGATTTAATTCTTTTTTTATGGTACTTTTGATATTCAGTCATCCAGTGAACAACTAATATATTTCTACATGTACTTTTATAAAGAAATATATTTATACTATACTTGAGGTCAATTTCTGTTTCTGTGGTAACTGCCCTACAGGTAAGCTTAGCAGCTTTTAAAGAAGTAGGGATGGAATACTTTTTCGGGGAACTTGTTAAATAGAAATTCACACTTCCGTATTAAGTATATGTGTATTTTCTCGGGATCATGTCATAGTGCAATGTAAATCTTAGTTATGGTATTTAGAAGGTCAGAATATCACATTTTGTGCTGATTTGCATACTTCAATAGTCTGGAGCAGGTGAAGCAGCTGAACTACTTAGCTCTGGGAAGGTTGGAATTCCCTTAAGAATTATAATATTCTGTGTATAACATGAGAATCAGACTCCTTGAAGTATAAACTACCAGAGGTATTACTAATAACAAAGGGCCAAAAAAAGAGGAAAAACTTCTTCAAATGATTATGGATCAGTACTTTTAGCCAATTTATGATTTTAAATTTTGCCTGATGGAGTTCAATTTCACTCTAGTCGAGGCATTCTTGTTCTTCACCACTGGCCCTTCTGCCATCCATTCTCTTTTCTTTATGGCTGTTGCAAATTTTCCTCATCTCTTCTTCATACTTGATAAAATTCTCCCCAAACCTTGTCCAAGCTTTGAATGGAACAGTAATAGTATTACGGTAAGGTGGCCTCACCTCACTTACCTTCAGGAAAATTCCATATTTATTAGAGCCCACATCAAAGTAGAACCTTTTATTGTCCACTCTGAAAGAAGTCCCCTCTGGGAGTTCAAGTGGGTCATCATCTCCACCTCTTCGTTCTTCTATGTCGCCTTCGCCATAGTCTTCAATGAGCTGAACCAAGGCATCACGAAACTCAATCATTCCTTGGGCTGGGAGCACAATAGTCTGCTCTTGGCCCAAACTGTGACCAAAATAACCTATCATGCCAGTCCCTCGCATCATGGTTTGTCTAATTCTTAAGAAGCGACCCCGTTGATTTTCCTTTAGGTCTAGATAATACTTCCTATTGTCCCTCTCTATGTAGTCTGTTTTGAGGACACTATGCGGGTGCTCTTCGGACCCTACAGAGACAGGTGGGGAGGGTGCCGAGTGCTTCTGTCTCCTCCTGGAGGCTTGATCTTTGCCGTGGCCGTGCTCTTGCCGGTGGCCTTTCAGGCCCAGGTGGGCGTAATGCTCGATGAAGTCCCCTAGACAGTCCTTCAGCTCCGCTGCCACAGACAGGGACAGAGTCAGTTTACTCTTTCTGATATTGTCCTGCCGGCCTCTCCCTATCCAGACTTCGGCTATCTTTAGGAACCGGCCCCGGGAGCTTTGCTTTACGTCTAGGTAAAACCTCTTTTTCTGGATGTCCACTCGTTTGGAGGCCAGCTCCTGGATTTCGGCTGCGCCCCCAGCCTGATTAGGGGTGGCTGAAGCCGCGTAGTGGGGGTAGTGGGAGTGCTGGGCCTGGGGATAGAGTCTACTCTTGCTTAGGCCAGAGCCCCCTACATTCTTGCCGCCGCGGCCGCGGCCGCCGCCGCCTCCCCTTCGCCTGGCTCTTTCCATCTTCAGCTGCAAGTGACAAACAGACACACGGGTGGGGTGGGGGAGGGGTGTTGAGAACAATCGCAGACGCCCCTCGGCCTGCGCTGCCCCCGCCTCCGCCCGGGACCCCCACGCCGGGCCGCGGTGCACGGCGCCCGCAGCCGCAGAGCCCCGGCTCCCGCCTCTGCCCGACCGTCGGCGGCGAGAGGCGGCGTCTCCCGGCTCTGCACCGCGCACATAGCATCCCTCCGCCGCCCTGGCCTCCCGCTCGCCGCCGGGCCGCCAGCCTCGGGCTGCGCAGCCCCGGGGACCCCAGTCAGCCAACACTCACATCGACACTGCCATCACCGCCGCTACCGATGCCCTTCACGACCGCCGCCACCGCCGCCAGCTCTCGGCCCCTCTGCTGCAGCCGCCGCAGCCGCTGCCCCCCGCCAGCTCCCCCGCCGCCGCTCGCACCGTCCCCCGCCGGAGCAGCCGGGCAGGGGCATCGCCTGCGGCGCCCGCCGCCGCCGCCCCTCCTGCGGCCGCTGCGGGGGCCGCCGCCTCTCTTCGGGCACCGGCCCGATACCCGCCGGGAGGGGAGGGGGGGGTGGCGGCAGGGGGCGGGCCGTGGACCCCGCCTCCTCCAGCAGAGCCTGCTGAAGGGAAGGTCTCGCGCTCTTCCTGCGGGCGCGCCGAGACCGAAGCCCAGCGCGCGGGGACGGAGCGTAAGTGCGAGGTGACGGGACAGGTGTGAAGATGGGAATGAGGACGGGGGGTGGCGAGTGTGTTCAGACTTCTCCAGGTTCCGCCGGGACGCAGGACTCCGGCGGCCCACCGGCGCCCGCACAGAGACTACACCTCCCGGAGTACTCTGCGGCAGCGAGGGGCCTTGCGCATGCGCGCCGCGTAGCCACCTGGGCTGGGTGTCCGGGCTGCAGCGCCCCAGGAGCGGAGGACGGCGACGGGGCGGGGCGTCCGCCTTGCAGAGCTGATGTGTGTTGGGGGCGCCGTGACGCAGCGGCGTGCGCTCCGCAGCGCGGGAATAAAGTCTGTGGAACTGCTACCTGTCCTGGATTCCAGGCCCTGCTGTTGTGGCACTTCCCGAGTCATCCAGCTGAAAGAGGAGGCCGGTTGAACTGTCTCTTCTCCGGGTAACGTGTCCTCTCCACCCCGTTGGAGCTAGCTCTAGACCCCGGGTTTTCGATCATTCCAGCCTTCTCCGGCGTTGGAGGTGCTCCGTCCCGCAGACCGGGCCTCTGGACAGCGTGTGGGAGGTGCGTTAGAAATGGGTGTCCTCTGCCCCTTCCCACTTCCGGAGCAGACAGGCAAAGGGCACCCCCCGCCACCTGCCGCTGGCCTGCCCAGAGCTTCCCTCCCTCCTCTTGTGCCACCGGTTGCCTGTCGTGGGGCCTTAGGATTGTGCCCTTCGGATCCAGCCTTTACTCCTGCAGAAGTGGAGCCACTCCATTTATACAGCAGAGTCAAGGGGAGATAAACTGTTGTGTGTAATTTAGCAAATTAAGTTGGTTTTCTTGAGTTTAAATAGTTTAATCCGTATTCCTCCCCCCACCCCCGGCTGAATTTGAGTAGTTTTCTGGATAGATTTGAGTATGTTAAAATACCAGTCCCTATGGTATGAAATCCTTAGGATGCTTATTTAGCGGTCTTTAAGTCATGGTACTTCAGGTTTTGTATCATTTGGCACGTTACTTTTAGGGATATTGGGATGGATAGGGCGCCCTTAAATTTATTTTTATTTTTGTTTTTAATTAATTAAAAAAATATTTGTGTGTTTGCATCTGGCTTCTTTCAGTCAGTATAATGCTTTCAGGGTTCATCCATGTTGTACCATGTAGGAACTTAATTACTTTTTATGGCTGAATAATATTCCATTGTGTGATTATGCTATGTTTTATCTAATTATCTGTTGATGGACACTGGGGTTTTTTCCACTTTTGGCTGTTGTGAGTGATTCTGCATTGGACATTACAGATATCTGCTTGAGTTCCTGTTTCATTTCTTTTGGGATATACCTAGGAGTGGACTTGCTGGATCATATGATAATTCTGTTTAGCTTCTTGAGGAACTAACTGCACAGCCACATTGGTGGCCCTGTTTTATATTCAACCAGCGATGTTGCAAGGATTCCAATTTCTCCATATCTTCTCCAAATAATTTTCTTCCTCTTTTTTTTTTTTAAGATTTTATCTATTTGACAGAGAGAGCGAGAGAGCATGAGCTGAGCGGTGGGGCAAAGGGGGAGGGAGAAGCAGACTCTCCACTGAGTAGGGAGCCTGATGTGGGCCTTGATCCCAGGATCCCGAGATCCAGACATGGGCTGAAGGCAGAAGCTTAATTGACTGAGCCACCCAGGCACCCCTCCGTTAGTTGGTATCTTTACATTTTGTTTTTCAGCAATGTTTAGGCAGTGTACAAGTTTTTCACCTCCTTGGATAAATTTGTGCCATTATTTTATTCTTTTAGATGCTATTATAAATGAAATTACTTTCATAATTTTCTTTCAGATTGTTCATTGCTGGTATATAAAACACAACTGACTTTTGTGTGTTGATCATGTACCCTCCAACTTTGCTAAATTTTCTTACTAGATCTAGTAAGTTTCTTGTGGATTTTTTGGGATTTTTGTATGTAGCATCATGTCATCTGTGAATAGAGTTTTACTTCATTTCCAGTTTGAATGCTTTTTATTTATTTGTTTTTCATGTCTAATTTTTCTGGCCAGAATTTTCAATACAGTGTTGAATAGCAGCAGTGAAAGTGAGTATCCCTGTCTTACTTTTTAAAAATAATTCTGAATTTTTTTTTTTAAAGATTTACTTACTTATTTATTTGAGAGAGAGAGCAAGCAATTAAACGGGGAGAAGCAGACTCCCCGATGAGCAGGGAGCCCAATGCAGGGCTCGATCCCAGGACTCTGGGATCATGACTTGAGCTGAAGGTAGATGCTTAACCGCCTGAGCCACTCAGGTGCCCTCCAAATAATTCTATTTTATATCAAAGAATGGTTGATATATAATAGTAAATTAATTTCAGTGGTATAGCATCGTGACTCAACAATCATACACATTTTGATATGCTCACTAGTCTTGTCTTGCTCTTAGAGTGAAAACTTCAGTCTTTCACCATTGAATATATTAGCTGTGCGTTTTTTATAAATGCCCTTTATCATTTTGAGGAAGTTCCTTCCACTCCCAGTTTTCTGAGTCCCTTTTATTATGAGAGGGTGTTGGATTTTTCAGATGCCTTTTTTGTGTTAATTGAGAAGATTATGTGGTATTTTTCTCTCATTCTGTTAAAGGGATACATTACATTGATTGATTTTATGTTGAACCAGTCTTGTGTTCCTAGCATAAATCTCACTTGGTTATATGGTGTATCATTCTTTAAGTTGAATTATCTTTCAACAGAATCGTTTTAGCTACTATTTTGGGAATAGATTGTAGAGGCAGGGAGAGAAGAAGTAATGTGGTTTGAACCAAGATTTTAGTTGCGAAGGTGGTGATAGAAGGTAGGTACAGCTTTATTTTGAAGGTAAAATTTTTGCTGATAGATTGGATGTGAAGTGTGAAAGAAAGAGTCAAGGATGACTAAGGTTTTTGGCCTGAGTAATCAGAAGGATGAAGGTGTATTTACTGAGAACTCTAACGTATAAAAGGAGCAGTTTGGGGAAGTTTTTATACATATTGATATGATATGCCCATTAGGAATCAAGTATATAGTAAGTAATTGGATATACAAGTTTGAAGTTCAGTGCAGTGGGCCAGGCTGTTTAGAGATGTTTGGAAGTCATCAGTGTGCTGTAGATTATTTTAAAGCCATCAGGTTGTGATTTTCAAGGAAGTAAATGTAAAGAGAAGAGAATGAAAAGTTCTGTAACCTGAATCTAGAAAGCGGTGATGTTTAGAGATTGGGGAAGTAAGGAAGGACCAGCAAAAGATACTGAGTAAGGGGATACCTGGGTGGCTAAGTCAGTTGGGTGTCTGCCTTTGGCTCAGGTCATGATCCCAGGGTCCTGGGATCCTGGGATGCAGCCCTGCCTTGGACTCCCTGCTAGGTGGGGAGTCCACTTCTCTCTCCTCTTCTGCCTTCCACTCCCCCTGCTTGTACACTCTATCAAGTAAATGGATAGAATCTTAAAAAAAAAGATACTGAGCAGGAATTCTTACTGATGTAGGTGGAGAATCCAGAATTGTCACAGAAGTTTAATAAAGTGTTTTATGAAGGTGGGTGTGACTGATTGTGTCATATGTTGCTGATGTATTGAGCCAAATGATGACTGAGAATTGACTGTAGGATTTGGTGACATGAAAGTCATTGGTACCTTGGTATGAGCCCTTTTGGTGCGATGAGTGGTTATAGTGAGTTTAGGAGACAGTGGAAGAAATGAAAATGGGATTGATGGTACAGGTGACTCTTTTGAGTAGTTTTTCTATAACAAGGGGGAAAAGAATGGAGTAGTTAGCTAAGAGTGTGTTTTAAAAATGGAAGAAATCGCAGTATGTGTATATACTGATGAGACTTTGGGACTTTTCTGGGAGACAAGTAGAGAAAAATTGGTGATGCATGAGAGAGGTGAAAAATGCCCTTGAGTATGGAATCTAGTGCACACAGGGAGGGGCTAGATTTAGGAGCACAGATAGCTCATAGGATATGTGTGTGTGTGTGTGTGTGTGTGTGTGTGTGTGTATGCACGCGCACTATACTGATACCTATATCGATTTTGATATCGATGTGTATATATATTTCTCAGCCTCCTTAGTAGCATGGGCTAGTTCCCAATTCCTTATTGTGAGAGATATATACTATAATGTGTGTATGTTGTATGTATTGTGTATTACATATACTATATGTTATTATATATTATCTATATTATATACACACAAACACACACACACACACATAATCTGCAGTTGGCAAACTGGAAATGTAGGAGAGCTGAAGGCATAGTTTTAGTCCAAGTCTGAAGGCCTGAGAACCAGGAGAGCTAGTAGTACGTATTTCATTCCAAGTCTGATTCTGAAGATGAAAGACTAATAACCTAGATTGAATATGTTCAAGCAGAGAGTGAATTTTTCTTACTCAGCCTTTTAATTCTATTTAGGCCTTCAACAGATTGGACGAGGCTCACCCAGGAAGACCAATCTGCCATATGTAATCTGCTAATTCAAATGCTAATCTCATAGAGAAACACTCAGACAGACATGCCCAGAATAATGGTTAACTGAAAACCTGGGCACATTGTGGCCCATTCAAGTTGACACAATAAAATTAACCATCATGGCAGAGTGTATGGGTATAGATACAATTATGTGACTAAACTACAGGATACGGACCTGTGGAAGTTCTTTTTAAATTGTTTTTTTTTTTCAGTGAAATCTGAAGCAAGGTGTGAGCTGAGAATGAGGATGGGGAGGAGATGTGTTGGGTTTAAGCAGAGAGGAAAAGCTATGAAGGTGAGGATGGTAAATAGGTAAGTGAAAAGTTGTAGACTTGCTAGGAAGTTGGAGGGTGCACTTGAGGATGGTGGTCATAAATTTAAGGTGAGACCAGTCAACATGGTTGTGTTTTTCACAGGCTGCATTCATTTAGCTGCATTGGTATAGACACAGAGTAGGCAGAGAATTTTTCTTATTCAGGGGTAGAGTTTTGATAGGAGAGAAACATGAAGCCAGAGATGGGCAGCGAAGTTAAGGAGTATGAAAGAAGTGGTTGTATTAAACCACTTTATATAGTGGTTAAATTTTGCAATTTAAACTGGTCAAGGGGGAAGTAAGGACTACTTGGTGAGGAGAGTGAAAAGGTAGCAGGACCATTAGATTTTAGGTCCTAGTTGAGTCAGAGGATTGTTTGAATTTAATTTCTAGAGGGAATGAACTTGAAAAATAGGAGATGTTGATTGGGGTCAATGAGATGCTTAGAATTGAGATTATGGAGGGATTCAGTCATTGGTAATGACATGGCATCCCCATGGGAACAAATGAGTAAAGCAGGGCGTGGGCAAGGTAATTGGAGAACTAGTCAGAAAACTGAGAGGCACTATCTTCTTTGGAAATTTTGCATCAAAGATTGTAAGCCCTTGGACAAGTAGAGGGGAAAAAAAGGTGGGATGTAGATGTAAATGACCATAATACTGATGTTGATGGTGATGATAATGGCCCATTAACATGCAACTCAGATATCACCAACTTGAACTCTACCCAACCTGAAAAGTTAGATGTGAAATTACATATGGGTATATTACAACTCATAGTCAACCCATAAGCCCTTCATGGACTAATTTTCTTTGACCCAAGTGTTCTTACAAGAGTGGCAGGTGACATATGGCATCTTTTCTTAGTTGTCAGTTTGAAATCTTTCACCAAAGGCTTATTATAGTGCAGCTTCTGTAGAAATTTTATTCTGCTTTCTGTGTAGTCTTCTTTGGCTTGTCTTCTCTCTCAGGATTGTGAATAATTTATTGGTGAGAAGGCAGGCAGAGAAGTAGGAGTTTTCTGTGACTTAGTAATTTCATATCTAGGAATCTATCCTATAGAAATAATAATATGAATGCCTAAAGATATACATAAGGGTATTCATTGACTGCTATTGGTGATAAAATTTGTAAGCCACCTGTCATCAATAGGGAATAGTTAAATAAATTATGGTAGATAGAGAAAATGGAATTCTATATAGTCTTGAAAAAAATCAGTTCAAAAAGTAGCATTGAATTTTACTTATTCCATCCCATCAGCAGAGATGTTTTAATTGCAAATATTGAGAAACCCACGTCAAGTTGACTTTAGCAATGAAAGGTTACTGGCCTGCTTAATTGATACACCCTGAAATAGAGTGGCCTGCAGGCAAGTGCAGTCAGGGCTCTACTTTTCTGGCCATGCCTGACCCTCTTCTACAAAGAAGGCATGAAAGTGTTTTACCTTCGGGGTGATTTCTTTTATAGTTTTAAGATGGCTGTGTGCATCCACCCTGGTAATATATTTCTTCCTTCCTATGTAGCAGTAGCAAAAGCATCTCTTCCCATACCATGGAAAGAGACTCCTGAGGATCACTTTGGATCTTATAGTTAGACAATGGATAGAGACAGAGAACTGAGACCTAGGTTGTAATTCCTGCCCCTGAGTCAGTTGTTTGGCAGGTGGAATAGGACTTCCCCCCTGACCTTAAAACAGTTGGGTTTCATTCCTGGTACTGGTGATGAGGTCATTCTCTTCAAAAGTGCTTTGCTATTAAACACTAGGGGGGGTGGTTGGGATGGACTAAATGGGTTTGTTACCCTCTTTTCTAGTATTAGGATAATCAGCCTAGTTTTGCCCCTCTCATTCTTGATTTTACTAAAACTGTGAGAATTTATCTTCAGGATCCCAGATTGGAAAACTATAAATCATTATTGATTTCATTATTTACAGAGGCTCTTTTACTCTCAGATTGCAAGAAAGAGGTAGACTGGAGGGAGGAGGAAGGGCGGGAGAGAGAGAGAGATGCTTTTTGAGAAACAAACTATAGAATGTTCAAACTCTCCATTCGCATACCTGACTTCAGTTTCATTCTTTTCCCTGTAGGGGCCCCCATTAACTGATATGTATCCTCCTGGATTGTTCTTTGCATTTATATGTACACAGAATGTCATTTAGTATTTTGAAATTTAAATGGTAACTACTGTTGACACTTAGCTTTTCCTGTTTGACTTAGCACAAGTTATAGAACTTGTCATCTGAATACATGTAGTTCTGTTTTCTTACTAACAGCTTATTATGCCATCTTATGGCTATGTTATTGTTTACTTAACTATTAATTTTACCTTACTAATTGCTTCTTGTATTTTTGCTATTACAGATTGATGTAATGAACATCCTTTGCATATATCTTGGTCCATGTGTGCGTGTATTTCCATAGGATAGATACCATTGGTGGCTTGAAGGGTATGCAGTTTAAAATGCTGATAACTTCTACGAAATGTCTTTGAAAATGGTAAGGCCAGTTTTTCTTCTCTTGCAAATATATTATATATGACTAATCTTTTAAATTTTTGCTGATAATAATATATCAGGATTATAGACAGTTTTGTTGGCCTCATTCATTGAATACTTTGTTCTTTCTGAAAATGAGAAATGGGACACCTGGGTGCCTCAGTTGGTTGAACTTCTGCCTTTGGCTCAGGTCAGGATCCCCCAAGAGCCTCTGATCAAGTCCCAGATCCTGCTCCTTGCTCAGCAGGGAGCCTGCTTCTCCCTTGGCCTGCCACTCCCTTTGCTTATGCACTTTCTCTGACAAATTAATAAAATCTTAAAAAAAAAAAAAAATAAAGATGGCAAATGCCTTTAATGTATATAAAATTTCTGTATTTACATGGATCTGTTTCTGGACATGGTATATTTTATTCCCTTGTTTTATATCTCTTTTTATACCAGTTCCACATGATTGTAATTACTATTGTTTTGTACCATTTCCTATTTAGAGTGAGCTTCTCCTTATTGGTCTTATTTTTCAAAAAATATTTGCTACTTCTGAGGATTTTCTCTTCCTAGAGAACTTTAATATAAATCTGTGTGATTTGATGAAAAATCATGTTGACATTTTTTTCTTGGTATTGCTTCTTGAGCATATTGATGTAATTAACATAATTTTGAGACTAACTGTCCAGGAGCTCAGTGTGTCCTATCTAGCACTTTTTGGACATCTTAGTAGACTTTTCTAGTTGTCTTTAATTGGGTCTCATATATTTTATGTTAGGTTTATTTCTCAGTTGATTGTCATTTTTGCTGTTACTGAGTTCAAATATAAATTATATTTTCTAATTGGTTCTTGCTCATATACAGAAAAGTACTTAATTTGGTACACTTATTGTGAATCCGGTCAGAGTATTTGTTCCTTTTAATTGAAGGGGTAAATTACCTGCCATAGAGATACAGGGGAACATTATTTATTTTAGGAGACTTTAGTTTTTGTTCTTGTTTTTTTAAATAGGCTTCATGCTTAATATGGGGCTTGAACTCATAACCCTGAAATCAAGAGTTGCATGCTCTACCAACTGAGCCACTCAGGTGCCCTGAGACTTTAGCTCTTTGGTAAAAGTTATGCTTATCTCTTATAAAAGCTGGTTAGTAGTAGTAGCCAGCATTTATTTTCTTTCTTTCTTTCTTTCTTTCTTTCTTTCTTTCTTTCTTTCTTTCTTTCTTTTTTTTTTTTTTTGAGAAAACGCTTAATTTTATGGGAGAATTAAGAAAGAGGGTGGTTTTTTAAAAAAAATAATTTCTTTATGGGAAAATAAGCAATTGGACTAATTTCATATTCTCCCCAAAATAAGTGAAACCAGTGAGACCTTCTCTCCTGAGCCTACTTCAAACCTTTGTTTCTTTCAGACTTTCAGGTTCTTATCTCTGCATTTTATGATCTCTTCCATCTTTTGTCTGATAGGCCGGTTTTTCAGAGGAAAGCATAGAGTCACCCTCTCTTTAGGGTCTTTGAAGCCAAGAAGAAAGAGGGATCGGACCTTCCTAGGGTGTGGTAGCAATAATAGAAGCCATTGAACAAAATACTGAAGCTCTTATGCTTCTCCTAGAAATTTTGACATGCAGCATGGGTCATCACCTACTGGAACCTTATCTGCTTTTGCTGTTCATTCATAAACTGAAGTCTCTGAAGGGGCGTGTGGCTCAGTCAGTTAGGTGTCCAGCTCTTGGTGTCGGCTCAGGTCATGATCTTGTGGGTGGTGAGAGTGAGCCCCTCATTGAACTCTGTGCTTAGTGGAGAGTCTGCTTGAAGATTCTCTCCCTCTGCCCCCCCTCCATCTCTCTCTCTCCCCTAAATAAGTAAATAATATTTTTTTTAAAAATGAAGGCATTGAAGTACAGTAGAAAGACAGTTGGACGGAAGATAACTTTTGCCTTCTAGGAGGTGTGTAATCACAAAATTGCTGATATTTCCTTTTATTCATTTTATGTACACTCACCCTGTCTTAAGAGATAGGTTCTTAGAAAAGATTTTCGTTGGATAAAATTAAGGTTGCTTTTGGAATTGTATATTAATTTCCCAATTTCTTTTTTACCCAGTCTCCATTTTTATTTTTATTTTTCACTCTTCCTCTGATATTTACTGATCTTGTTGTAAAATTTATGCATTTTTCTGGGGCCCCTGGTCGACTCATTCAGTTAAGTACCTGACTCCTCATTTTGGCTTGAGTCATGATCTTTGGGTTGTGGGATCCAGCCCTGTGTTGGGCTCCATGCAGGGTTTGAAACCTACTTGGGTTTCTCTCTCTCTCTCTCTCTCGTCCTTCCCTACCCCTCCAAAAAAAATAAATAAAATTCATGCATTTTTTTTT
The DNA here is from genome assembly GCF_022355385.1 of Mustela nigripes. Lineage (NCBI taxonomy): Eukaryota > Metazoa > Chordata > Mammalia > Carnivora > Mustelidae > Mustela > Mustela nigripes. Next base: position 27,411,845 of record NC_081574.1, read on the forward strand.
CTTTTTATGTGGCAGTGCTGCATTTCAACCCAGTGCAGAGCTTTGCATCCTGAAGTTAAATTTTACTCCCATTTAGTTGTTACAAGCTTCTGTTAAATTGCTATTTACTGTTACTTTTGATTTGTACTCTGATTTATTTTTTTTTAAAGATTTTATTTATTTATTTGACAGACAGAGATCACAAGTAGGCAGAGAGGCAGGCAGAGAGAGAGAGAGGAGGAAGCAGCAGGCTCCCTGCTGAGCAGAGAGCCCGATGCAGGGCTCTATCCTATGACTCTGGGATCATGACCTGAGCCGAAGGCAGAGGCTTTAACCCACTGAGCCACCCAGGTGCCCCTGTACTCTGATTTTTAAAGGTTTTGAAACTATATACCAAGTTATGAAACTTTTGTTATTGTATGCTTTGTGTGGCTATTTTAGCTTTATTTTAAGATGAGAGATTAAAAGGAAGGATTAATGGCACAATTTAATTTTCATTTATATTTGTGTATTACTTAGAATGTAGGAACAGAAAACTTCTTTCAGACTTAAAAAAATGAGGAAATTTATTATTAAAATGTAACTTGAAGCCTGAGGCAGGACTCACTAGTAGACTGATTTTGTCTGTTGACTATGGCTCCATTCTCATCATTGCCTTCTTCTGTATGTTGTATATATGGCTTTCTCATCAAGCTGACTTCCATTATAGTGGCAAAAAGGGTGTAGAAGGCCCAGACTTCACATTGTCAAGCAGAGGGCATCTCTTTCCATTGCAAGATAGTATTTTTTTAGAGGAACTCTCCTCTTTGTGTCTCATTGGCCTGAATTAAGTTGCATATTTTAGGGGTACCTGGCTACCCCTAAATCAAGTCAGAAGAGCATGTGACTCTTGATTTCAGGGTCATGAACTCAGGCCCCACGTCAGGTGTGGAGATTACTTAAAAAAAAAAGTTGTATATTTTATTCTTTTTTTTTCTTTAAAAATGTATTTGTTTGAGAGAGAGAGAGAGGGAGAGAGCACGCGCCCGCACACACACACATAAGCTGGGGGAGCAGCTGTGGGAGAAGGAGAAGTGGGCTCCCCTTGGAGCAGGGAGCCTGATGTGGGGCTCAATCCCAGGACCCTAGAATCATGACCCAAGCTGAAGGCCGACGCCCAACCAACTGAGCCACCCAGGTGCCCCTGTATATTTTATTCTTTTCTTTTATTTTCTGAAAAGATTTTATTTATTTGACAGAGAGGTAGAGAGAGAGCACAAGCAGGCAGAGTGGCAGGCAGAGGGAGAGGGAGAAGCAGGCTTCCCGCCTAGCAAGGAGCCTGATGCGGGGCTCGATCCCAGGACCCTGAGATCATTACCTGAGCTGAAGGCAGAGGCTTAACCCACTGAGCCACCCAGGCGCCCCTGTATATTTTATTCTTAAAACCAAATTTGGGGGAATGCCCTGAGTTTAACCTGAGTTTCTGAATCATCACTGTGTCAAAGGGAATGGGATTACTTGTAGATCACTTGGGTTTACCATGGGAGCTGGGAGTGAGGGCAGCTTTCCTGAAGCATGCTGCCTTTGTGGTAAATAACTGGTCTGTTCTAAATTAAATTTACGGCCATAAAAAGGGTGTTGGGTGAAATGGATGGTGGGTGGGCAACCATCAATGTACCCTTGATAATGAGTCCTATACATTTTCATCTCAGGCCATGTGAAGTAACAGTAATAAATATAAAAGAAAAAATAGGCAGCCTAAAAGCAAATTTTAAATTGACTTACTCGAAAACTTTCTCTACCGTTTCCCAGTTTATAATGGTTGATTTCAGCTGACTGGCTGTAGCTACTTACAGAACAGAGGAAATTCACTAAAAATAATGAATTATTCAGTTGGATAGTGAAATTCAGTTATAAAGCATTTCACTGAGCTATGGATTCAGTTCAGGTCAAGTTGTGTTCCTGGTTTATGGGCAGTGTGGCTTCTCACAGTGACACAGCATCGAGAGAGGCATTTATCTTTTTTCCCTGTTGCTAGTGTTTTAATGGCATTTTATTATATTTATTTGATTGGTTTCATTTATACTTTATTTCAATTGACTTTATTAATATAAATTTTTATTTATATGTTATTAATATCAATCATATATAATACTTGGTAGTTAGGAACATTTGGTGATATCTATAATAAATAATCTCAAAAAAACCCCCATCCTATTACTTTTCAAATTTCAGTTACTTACTATCCAAACCAAATGCTCTAGGTGAGGGGTTGCTGGGTAGTTCAGTGGATTAAGACTCTGCCTTCTGCTCAGGTCCTGATCTCTGGTTCTGGATCCAGCCCTGCTCAGCAGGGAGCCTGCTCCCCCGCCCCCACCTCTGCCTGCCTCTCTGCCTACTTGTAATCTCTGTTTGTCAAATAAATAAAATATTTTTAAAAAATCCTCTAAGTAGTTTTATTAAGCTTTTCTAATTTGCTTGCCTGGGTTATTTGGGAAGAAATTAAGATTACCAGAAATCTAGCAACAGTTTAATGAAAATCTTAAAAGCCTCTTTAATTAGGGATTTAATGAAGGCTTTGTCACGGATTATTTGGTTCTTCTTTGTTTTCCTCTACCCCCTCCTATTCCTGTTAGTACATTGAAAAGATGAAAGAATTCTCAAAAACAATGCAGAAGAATACCTTATAAATTATATTTTCTACAATAAGTTATAGATTGTGTGTGTGTGTGTGTATAAACTAGTTGCTAATAAAAAAAAAGTAGTTGCTAGTATATTGGTAAGTGTAGATAAACTTAAAGGGTGAGGTTATATTTTCAGAAAATACATAATAAATTAAAAGAAAGCAAACCCAGAATTTTTTGAAGTACAGTTGACATGTTACTAGTTTCAGGTGTGCAACATAATGATTTGACACTTAAAATGAACCCTTGAACAATATGGGTTTGAATTGAATGTGTCCACTTGTGCATGAATGTTTTTCAGTCACAGTACTATAAATGTATTTTCTTTTCTTTACGATTTTCTTTCTCTCTCTCTCTTTTTTTTTTTTTTTTTTTTTAAGATTTTATTTGTTTGACAGAGATAGAGGGAGACAGTGAGAGAGGGAACACAAGCAGGGGGAGTGGGAGAGGAAGAAGCAGGTTTCCTACTGAGCAGGGAGCCTGATGCAAGACTCAATCCCAGGACCCTGAGATCATGGACCCTAGCGGAAAGCAGAGTCTTAACCCACTGAGCCACCCAGGCACCCTGAAAAAATACATATTAATTGTTTATAAAATCAGTAAGACTGCCCACCAAAGTTGGCTATTAATAGTTAAATTTTGGGGAGTCAAAAATTATTGGTGGATTTTTGACTATGTGGTGGGTTGGTGCCCATAACCTCTATGTTGTTCAAGGGTCAACTGTATATACAGAATGAAATGTTCACCATGATAAGTATGGTTACCATCTGTTGCCATACAAAGTTGTTACAGTATTATTAACTATATTCCCTATGCTGTACTTTTCATCTTCTTGACTTAATTATTTTATAACTGAAAGTTTGTACCTCTTAATCCCCATTGTCCATTTTGGCTGTTCCTGAACCCCCCTCCCTTCTGGCAACCACCATTTTGTTTTTTGTGTTTCTGAGTCTTATTTTGGTTTTGTTTGTTCATTTGTTTTGTTTCTCAAATTTCACATATAAGGGAAATCATATAGGATTTGTCTCTCTGACTTATTTCACCTAGCAAAATATCCGCCAGGGCCATCCGTTTTGTCACAGGTAGTGAGATCTTGTTCTTTTTTTTTTTTGGCTGAATAGTATTCCATTGTATACTGTATCTTCTTTGTCCATTCCCCCATAGGTGGACATTTGGGTTGCTTCCCTATCTTGGTTGTTGTATATCATGCTGCAATAAACGTTATATACAATAAAATGCTCTAGGTGGTTTTGAATTAGTGTTTTCATTTTGGTGGGGGGTAAATACCTAGCAGTGAAATTACTAGATTGTTTGGTATACCTATTTTTAATTTTTTGAGGAACCTCTATACTGTTTTCTGTGGTGGCTATACCAATGTACATTTCCATCAACAGCGCGCAAGGGTTTGCTTTTCTTTATATCCTTGCTAACATTTTTTATTTCTTGTCTTTTTGGCAGTAGTCATTCCGACATATGTAAGGTAGTATCTCAAATTTTGATTTGAATTTCCAGGATGATTACTGATGTTGAGCATATTTTCATGTGTCTGTTAGCCATTTGTATGTCTTCTTTGGAAAAATGTCTATTCTGGTCCTCTGCCCATTTTTAAAATCAGACTTTTTTGTATGATTTCTTTATATATTTTGAATATTAATCTTTTATTGGATATATCATTTGCAAATATCTTGCTCTGTTGCCTTTTTAGTAGGTTGCCTTTTTGTTTTGTTGGTGGTTTCCTTTTACTGTGTAAAAGCTTTTTGTTTGATGCAGTCCTAATTGTTTCTTGGTTTTGTTTTCTTTTGTTTTGTTTTCTGCTTTTGTTGCCCTGCCTGAGAAGTCAGATCCCAAAAATATTGCTACGACTGATGTCCAAAAGTTAACTGCCTGTTTTCTTTTAGAAGTTTTATGCAAACCCAGAATTTTTAAAGTTCATTGCATTGTTGATTAAATTTGAAAGACTTCATGACTAGAATTTGCCTCTTAGTAAAAAGAACATAATTGTATAGGTGAAACTCAAAGAATCTAACCAAAATTAGGGCATAGATAACCAAATTGAACTGCTGAAACATTTAAGTTGCTTTGGTTTTAGAAGCTGTGTTAGGTTTTTTTTTTTTTTTTTTAAATACTTAATTTATCCCATCTTACAAATCATTGACACTTTCTTTTTTAATTCATTCTTATTACTTTCTACATACACAGAAAGTTAGATGAGTATATGATTATTACTGTTGTAATTTAGATTGTATTTGGAAACTTCCTAAATACAGTTTGTAGAGTATAGTTACAGATGAAAAAAAAGTGGATTCATGTTGAAATCCATTGCTCCTTGGGTCAGGTCTGATGGGTAAGAATGAAGTCTTCTTGGATAAATGAATCCATTTTCTCTGTTTGAACTTATCATTTAAAAGAACATTCTACTGCTGAAGCACTTCAGTGCTTAATTTTTGATAAATTTATAAACTTTGTCTAGTTGGTATGAATTTGGTTGTCTTTCCTTGATTCCTCTCTGTACACTAAAGAGAAGGAGGTATAATAGTAGTAAAAGATCTATCATTTTTATTGTAACTGAACTCAGAGGGTTCGCTCCTTGGGGTACATTAAATTGAACACAGTGCCTGGGTGGCTTGGTCAGTTAAGCGTTAAACTCTTGGTTTCAGCTCAGGTCTTGATCTCAGGGTCCTATGATTGAGCCCAGTATCAGGCTACATGCTCAGCAGGGAGTCTGCTGGAGGATTATCTCCCTCTCCATCTGCTCCTCGGCCTCTCCTACTCTCTCTCTCTAATAAATACGTAAATCTTTAAAAAAAAAATAATTGAACACAACACAAGGAAGTATTGAAAGCAAAGAACTCTTTATTACCTCATGCAGTAAGAGAGAGGGGGATTGCTCTCAAAGTACTGTCTCCCTGTGGGGTTGGTATAGGAAGGTTTTATTCAGTGTATTTGGGGGCGGAGGGAGGGAGCTTGTATATACATCAAGGAACTTACACATATTCTGTTACCTAGGCACTTCAGTTCAACTGTTTATGCCTAGCATGTCAGCGTTCTAGTGCATCCATAGTATGTTGAAAAAAGGGGGGAAAACTCCCCCTAGAAGGATATCTTCAGTGGCACCTGGGTGGCTCAGTGGGTTAAGCCTCTGCCTTAGGCTCAGGTCATGATCCCAGGGTCCTGGGATGGAGCCTCGCATAAGGCTCTTTGCTCAACAGGGAGCCTGCTTCCTCCTCTCTCTCTGCCTCCCTCTCTGCCTACTTGTGATCTCTGTCAAATAAATAAATAAAATCTTAAAAAAAAAAAAAGAGAAGGATATCTTCATATTATAATGAGTTAAGGATAACTTCAAGACAACTTGGGGCTTCTGCTCAGGTCCTCAACCAGTCCAAGATGGCTCACACTGTCTCACGTAAGAAGCTATATGGTGAAACACCTAGCAAGGGGCTATTAGCTGAAACCATCTGGCTGGGTATCTTATTGGTCCAACTGCTGGTTCTGTAAAACAAAACATATTCCTTCCCTGCTTTTGTCTCTTCCCCTTCTCCCTTCTGCTGATAGCTTTCAGGCCTCTGATTTGAGTAACTTTTTGTTACATCCTAGCTAACACTCTCAATATACCAACTTACTATAACTATAGATTAAAAGATGTGACATCCTGTTTATCACTGTTTATATTAATGCAGTAAGACAAGTGATATATTTATTTATTTATTTTTTAAAGATCTTATTTATTTATTTGACAGAGAGAAAGACAGTGAGAGAGGGAACACAAGCAGGGGGAGTGGGAGAGGGAGAAGCAAGTTTCCCACTGAGCAGGGAGCCCGATGCGGGGCTCCATCCCAGGACCCTGAGGTCAGGACCTTAGCTAAAGGCAGATGCTTAATGACTGAGCTACCCAGGCCCCCTGGTAATATAATATTTAATAATAATGTAATATAGGAACCCTGGGTGGTTCAGTCAGTTAAGCATTTGCCTTCAGCTGGGATCATGATCCCAGGGTCCTGGAATCAAGCTCCCCTCGGGACTCCTGTTCAGTGAGGAGTCTGATTCTTTCTGTCCCTCTTCTCCTCCCCCCTGCTCATGCTCTCTCTCTCTCTCTCTCTCAGTGTCAAATAAATAAATAAATAAATAAAATCTTTAAAAAAATAATGTAATATAATAAAAAAAGTAATATAGTAGGATTTTAACCCCATTTTACAGATGAGGAAATGAAAATAGAAAAGTAAAGTGACTTGTCCAAGATCACATGGATACCAAGTAGCAAAGCGTCAAAGTACAATTTTCCAAAATATTAAAGACTGGTTCTCATACAAATACGGAATGAACATATGTCACATTATTTAGCTCATTAATGAGGGAACCAGCAGGAGATAAATTTGTTTCAAAGAGGAACAAAGATATAGTGGATTAGGGTTCTCCAGAAAAACAAAACCAGTAGGATATATATATAGAAGTACAGAAAGAGATTTATTGTGGGGGATTGGCTCATGCAATTGTGGAGGCCAAAACTCCACAATTTGCTGTTCCAAGCTGGAGGTCCAGGAAATCCAGTGATGTAATTGTGGTCCAAAGTTGAAGGCCTACAAAGCAGAGGAGTGAGTAGTCTAGTTCTCCTCCTAGTATGACAGTCCAAGAACTGAGGAGTGCTGATGTGGGAGGGCAAGAGAGGATGGATGTTTCAGCTTGAATGGAGACACAATTTGCCCTCTGTCTGCCTTTTAGTTTTTTTGAGACTCTGCAGATTGGATGATGCCCTTATTGGTGAGGGCAGTCTTCTGTACAAAGTCTACCTATTTAAACGCCGATTTCCTCTGATAACGCCCTCCCAGACACACCTAGAAATAGTGTTTGACTAGCTCTGGGTGGGTAACCCCTAGTTAGGTTGACACATAAAACTGACCGGTACATATTACATATTGGAGAAAGAATTTTGGAATAAAATTGCTGGGTTAGATACAAAAACCATCCCTACAGAGCAGTAAAAAGCATAGCCTTTGAGATTATTTTTTCTACTGGGCAGAATTCAGTTGTACCTTTACTAGACAAAAATTTGCAAGTTAACAAGTAACTTCACAGAGCCTCAGTTTTTAACAGTAGTAAATAGTGAGTCATGTAAAGGTCTATTCTCTAATAAAGTCATCTTTGATTAAGATTGTGCTCCTTTATGTCATTGAATGGACATACTGCCTCTCTTTGTCTTTTAAATTTTGGATAGTTTTTCTTGACACAAAGCAACATGAGAATATGAGTTTTCTGACTCTAAGTACAGATTTCTTTCCATTCTACTTCCCTACCTCTTCATAGCATAATTTTTACCATTAGAGTAGTCTGTAACTTCTGCAAAATTAGCTACTCTTTGTTATTAGTTTTCCTATTTGACACATTTTCCTTTGTTATACAGCGATGGTGATAGTTTTTTTCCTTAGAGGAATATTGTGAAACTCAATGGATATTTCAAAATTTGCATAAATACCAAAAGTGAGAAATTAAAATTATAGCTTATGTACTAAAACTACACATTTATGACATTTTGTTAGCAAATTTCAGAGTCACTGTAAACATTCTTGATTTTTGACTAAATAATCAGAATTTATAAAACTGTATTTGATCAGGGTACCTGGGTGGCTCAGTGGGTTAAAGCCTCTGCCTTTGGCTCAGGACATGACCTCAGGGTCCTGGGATTGAGCCCTGCATCAGGCTCTCTGCTCAGCAGGGAGCCTGCTTCCCCGCCCGCTGGCCTCTCTGCCTACTTGTGCGCTGGCCTCTCTGCCTACTTGTGTGCTTGCGCTTTCTCTCTCTCTTTCTCTTTCTCTCTCTCTCTGTGTCAAATAAATAAATAAATAAATCTTAGAAAAACCCCCAAAAAGTATTTGATCAGATTAGTCTTTATGTATTTTGAAAAAAATAGAGGTGAACCATTTTAAGTAGTAGGTGAAAATTTATTCATGTTAAACAAGGTAATTGCCTAACAGTTAAATATTTCACTACTTACTAATAATTTCTTCCTGGCCCTGAAAACCAGTGGGTTTTTTATTTTTTTATGCTTTTTAAGAAGGTTGGGATATTTTATTCAGTTTAGCCCTCAAGCAGTTAGGTAAGTCAGTTACCATGGTAACAGTAGGTATTAGTTTCCTTACCTTAATTAAAGGTTTTTATTTATTTATTTATTTGAGAGGGAGAACCAGTGTGGAGAAGGGGGCAGAGGGGCAGAGGGGGCAGAGGAGGGAGAGAATATTAAGCAGACTATGTCTAGTGGCAAGCCTGTCTCAGGGCTCTCCATTCCAGGAGCCATGAGATTCTGACCTGAGCTGAAACCAACAGGGCTGAGACTTAACCCACTGAGTCTCCCAGACACCCCAGCGTTAGTTAAAGGTTTTAGGAGCAAAGACATCTCTGAGCTAATCTAGTGAAACCCAACTTCTATGCAACAGGAGTTATTTTGTCCATTCTTTAGAAGAGGATACCATTTCAAGTAGAAAAATATGCTCTTGAGATGAATTTCTACTCTGATAGAGTGAAGTAGAGTAGGATCTAAAAGCTAGGTAATTAAAAAGCTATCCCTTCTTAGTTAATATGGGATACAGTTGGTTTTAATTCCTGTATTTGGTCAAACTTAAATCTTGAATCTTACTGATGTGTTTCTTTTGCTATGGACTAAAAGGCACTAAAAGTGCCTGCAGTAGACAGTGTTCCCTCTAATGGATGTCAGATAAAATCTTTTAAGATAAATTTTTTTCAAAACCTAATTCCTAGTTTTAGGAGATAATCTCTTAACATTTAATCAGGTAATATTACTAACCCTGAGTAATAAGTCTATCCATTCAGGTATCATTAAGTCCATTTTGCAAGTAATATATCAAAAAGGTTTTACTAAGAAGTTTTATTATTATTAGGTATTTTTTATCTTATTAACTGTTTTATCACTGTATTATGGTGATTAAAAAAAACTGTAGTTTTTAATGCCAGTAGCATTGGACATTTTACAGTCTTAGACCATTTTGTCTCTTCTGTAGCAGGAGTTGGCAAACTTGTGGTGGGTCCCATTTGACTTGCTGCTTGTTTTTGTACTTTGAGTTAAATGGTTTTTATATTTTTAAGTGGCTAAGAAATCAAAAGGAAAAATTTTGCAAAATTTGCATAAATCTAGATTTCATTGTCTATAAAGTCTTATTGGAACATTGCCATGCTTATTTAAGTATTATTTATGGCATTTGCGCCACAATGTCTGACTTGATAGTTCCAAACAGAGACAATCTGCCATGAGCATTAGAATATTTACTGTCTGGCTTTTTAGAGAAAGAATTTGCTAACTCTTGCTCTAGAGTATAAAAAATGTAGCTTTGATTGTTCATTAAAAAAAAAAAACAAACAAAATCAACCTTTCTCCCTTTTTTTAGCATACTTTCCTCCTGATTGCTAAAAGTAACACATGTTCTTACAGAAAATTTGAAACATATAGAAAAGTATAAAGAAGAAAATAAAAAGCCATCTGCAGTTGTGGGCTAACTACTCATATTTTGGTATACATTACTCCACACCTTTAAAAATATAGAATATGTATGTGTATATATGTAAATGTTTGCCTATATATGTGTATGTATACAAATGTTTTTTTCTATAGAATATATATACACACATACAAATATACACATTTTTATTATGTAAAATTAGAGTCTAACTTGGTTTTTCACTTGATAAATTACAAGTATGTTTTTAATGGCTACATAGTGCTCTGCTTTATGGATGTAACAATTTATTATTTAACTTAACATTGTTGGATATTTCACTGTTTTCAACTCTTTATCACTATAAATATTGTATATGACATTTTATATCTTAAATACTACCATATATGACAAGAATGACTATCCTTGTATATAAATCTTTCTGAGGAATGCCTTTTTTTTTTTTTGTAAGATTAATTCTTAAAAATGAAACTCTGTGTAAAACTAGAGAATTATTTTGAGGGAAATGTTGGTACTGCATGAAAATACTTTCTTGGCCCACCTTCATGAAATAGATGGCTTATCTTTCATTTAGCTTCAGCTCTGGTTAAACATAATAATTTTCACACTAGACCATCAAACCAGCCCTTAAATAACTTGACTGCCAAAGCGTATAGTTGATACTATAGTAGATGGACTGAAGGAACTGGGCCTGTGCTTCACTGTGGCTTCATCGTTTATACTCACAATTTGGCAGCTTGGGAAAGTAGATTTCTTGTGTGCCTGCTCCTAGCATTATTATCGGAGTCATTGAGGAAAGTGGAGTAATGCTCCGGTCTAGTGCGAGTTGACACAGTAGACTCAGAGATGCATAAAAAGAGATGTCCTCCATTCTTAGGGGAATTCACTTGCTACTGCTCTAATTAAGTAGCTGTTCCAGTCAACCGCTCTGTGTCCTGTGGATGCTTCTTTAAAGGAACTGCCATTTGTTAGCATATTCCTAGTTTTTTTGCCATCACTAACTCCACAGTGTTTCTATAGAAATGTACCCAAGTATTTCACTCAATGATTTGGAAGTGGACATTGACATTAAAAATTACTATGGGTACCCACACCAGCTGCTAGTACTGCTCTGTCTGTGGCAGAAGTTGTAAATTGAAAGGACTGCAGGCCAAATTTTGGCCTGTGGAGGGGTCTTGGATACTGGTATTAAATGGAAGATTGCATGGTGCAGTTTTTTCATATCTGGAAAAATTGGAAGGCCTGGGAACACTGACTGGGTCCATATTCACTACTGGCAAGAGTTAGCTGGAGCAAAGTTAGTGGCTTCTAGTTTGTGCTGTAGCATGGTGATGTGGGTTATAAGGCTAGATTTTGATGGCTGCATATTTTTTATATTTTTCAAACATAGAAGCATTTTATGAAACATTCAAAGATTTATAATAGGTGAAATCATATTTGAACATTATTCTATATGGTGATCCTTTTGTAAACTACTTAGGTAACTTTTTTTTTTTTTAAAGATTTTATTTATTTATTTGACAGAGAGATCACAGGTAGACAGAGAGGCAGGCAGAGAGAGAGAGGGGAGCAGGCTTCCTGCTGGGCAGAGAGCCCGATGCGGGACTCGATCCCAGGACCCCGAGATCATGACTTGAGCCGAAGGCAGTGGCTTAACCCACTGAGCCACCCAGGCGCCCCTACTTAGGTAACTTCTAAAGAAAGGATTCACAGCAGCCATACTGAGTTTCGAGTTGGGGGGCGGGGAGGAAAATACTTCATTATAAAGTAAAAAACCTAGTGGTATTAGAAGGAAAGGGAAATCTATGCATAAATGAGGGCAATAGTAAGCAGTAAAGGAGAATAAGGAAGAATTACATCCAGTTGGGCTCTTACAGTGTCCAACCTCATTAGCTGGGGAAGCCCTGTGGAGGCTGGGGTCCAGATTGAGAGGCCTGAGCGGAGCGTCTTCCTCTCAGGTGAGACTTCCAACTGACCATCCCTATAAGGGTGGTATTTATAGGGCAAATGACCGGGTGTGAAGTGAAGCATTTGTTTGCCTCTGTGCAGTTAGGAGCGAGCAGCATTTCTGTGTTATCATGGCTTTACATCTTCAAGGAGCCTGGGCCATATGTGCTGGCCTCTCATTTTGGATTCTCTTCTTGGGGCCCTCCCAGGCTGGAGCTAGAGGAGACACAAGGCAAAGTTTACAGCTCTTGGTGTCTAGACCAGAAGGGCCAGTTCTGACCTGGAGGTTAGCTGATGTCAGCTAACCAGGCTCCTGAGATTATTTAGTAGCACACTTTTTTTTTTTTTCAGTAGCACAAGTCTTATAAGCAGCCTTATTTAACCTCCCTGCCACCGTGCAGGCCTGGGTGGTCTGTCATGCCGGTCAAGTCACAGGAACTCCTATCCACAATACAGTAACCTCGATGGTTATGCATAGGAAACATGGTCAGACAAGGTTGTTCTGTGGCTGTATTATGTAGCCCTTCCGCCTGACTTTCCTGTTAAATAATTTACTATCTAATTATTATTTTCATTTTGTATGTGTATATTATTTAATAATTAGGAAAGTTATATGTGTTTACATAAGCTCGTTCTTTCTTTCTTTCTTTCTTTCAAGTAGGCACCATGTGGGGCTTGTACTCAAAATCCTGAGATCAAGACCTAACCTGAGATTACGAGTCGGATGCTTAACTGACTGGGCCACCCAGGCACCCCAAAATTCTTTCATTTTTGTCTTAATTTTCATAATTATTTTACTGCTAACAGAAAAGAGCATGATTGTTAGCGAATTCTTATCAGTATTTTCTAACAGAAAACAATGAATTTTGTTTATTTTCTTGCTTGTTATGTAACTTTTAATTATTTATTTATTATGGCCTTTTGATGTGACAATTTGTCAAACCCTGATTATGATAGAATTTCACAATATGTTTGTTTTTAGAATTTACATTTAGAATTTATATATAGTGCTTATATCTAAAAATAATCAATAATTGAACATAATACAATTCCATTGATTTTAACAAGGGAAATATAGTCCTTTGTAACTTCAGAACCTCATTTAAAAAGATTTTGATTACAAGTGTATTTTGCTTACTTTAAACATTTAAATTATTCAAGAACTGAAAATATTTCAGCACACTGTTTTTTGTTTAGTCTTTTTCATTAAAGAAGTTTTTTGGGATAAGGTTTGTTAAAAAAAAAAAAAGTAAGAGTTTAGATAGACTAAAAAATTGACAAGCATTTCCCAAGGAATGAAGGACTTAAAATATTTCAAGCACTTTATTTTTTAAGTATTTTATATTCAAATAAATTTAAGTTCTGCAGATATTTATTTTCCCACTATAATCTCTAATTTATTGGTAAAAGTTGTAAAGTCATCTGATCTGTGAGTTAAATATAACACTAAATATTTCATCAATAATTAGGCTCTAAAGTAAAGAATTATCTCAATTTTATGATGTTTCCATAATTCTTTATAGGCTAAATCAAATGAAATAAGGGTGTCAAAATACTCTGGTACCTTTTCATAAAACAGCTATTTTACTAAAAAAAAGTATGAACTTTTGAAATCATCTTTGAACACAAAATAAAATTCTTTTTTAAAAATTTTTATTTATTTATTTGAGAGAGAGAGAGCATGAGCTGGCTGGGGAGAGGCAGAAGGAGAGGGAGAAGGAGAAGCAGACTCCCCACTGAGCAAGGAGCCATATTCAGGACTCCTTCTCAGAACCCTGGGACCAGGACCTAAGCTGAAGATAGACGCTTAACCCACTGAGCCACCCAGGTGCCTGTAAAACAAAATTCTTTTTTTTTTTTTTTTTTAAAGATTTTATTTATTTATTTGACAGACAGAGATCACAAATAGGCAGAGAGGCAGGCAGAGAGAGAGAGAAAGGGAAGCAGGCTCCCTGTGGAGCAGAGAGCCCGATGCGGGGCTCGATCCCAGGACGCTGAGATCATGACCTGAGCCGAAGGCAGCGGCTTAACCCACTGAGCCACCCAGGCGCCCCAAAACAAAATTCTTTTAAGAGGTTGTGATCATCAGATTGAGCTCAAGAAACCAGATACAGGATTGCTCAGTTAGTAAAGCCTATATTTCACTAGTTTGCCGAATTTGCTCTTTATTTTCCTGCCTGTATGGAACACTGTGTTTGGGATCCGTAAGGCAAAGGAAATGAAAAAGTTGCCATTTTCAATTATTTTGTTAGAAGGTATGTTCAAGATTTGTCAAAGACATAGAAGAAGACAGTACTAATTCAGAAGATTATCTAATGAAAAGGTGTTCATTGTAGATATGAATCCATAAATGTTGATAATGGGCCTCAGAAAGCTATAGGAATCCTTGAAGAAAAATGCTTGAAAGAACATTATTATTTCCTTGGCGAAGAAGCTTCAAAACTGAAGTATTCAAAGAAAATATCTTGAAACATACAAGATATTATGGAAACAGTGGAAGTTTGGGACTGGTAATAACTGGGGTTTAGGCTGTACATTTAGTTCAATATATTTAAAAAACCCTTGATATTCTAAGTAATAACTTGTCTTGTTCACAGAGAAGGTCCTGTATATTAAAAATTGCCTGTAGTTCTGAGCTCACATTAAATGAAGTCATAAAAATGGTGAACCTAATGAAGTCTAAGCTACTGTAGTACCTTCTTTTCAGCTTTAGGTGAAGAAATGTGGTTGGCTATTTCAGTAATGAAGTGTATTGACAGTCTAAAGGAAGATTTATATGCTAAAAGAAAATTTCAAGTTATTCCATATGAATGGTTCTTATTTTACAGATTTGCTGAAGTATACTTATCGGTTTCAATAAACAGTATTCTTAACGGACATTTTGAGCACCTGAATTAATTTGAAAGTGCAGCGATTATGTGGAAAAATATATTAACATGTACTTACAAAGTTTATGGATTCAGAGTAATAATTCAGCTTTGGGAGAATGAAGTTAAAATAGTTTTAGAAGTGACATGTAATTGGTATCTTTTCAATCCTAAGAATGAATTAATAATACTTGAGCAAATTCAGCACACTATGTTGAAATACTTGTTATAAAAAATTCATTTGTATTCAAAACTTATTTATATCATCAGAAGGAATTAACATAGTTTTCAACAGAAGAAAAGGAGAAGCTGTTAGATTTAAGAACTTCAGCATTGTTGAAGTAGAATTTAAAGAGGTCAAGTTGTTGGAATACTGGTTAATTGTTAAAAAGTTTTCAGCCTTTTAGAGTAAAGCCTGCTCTTCTGCCATTTGTTACTAATTGTTCTAATAAAGCTTCCTTGTGATGGTGACTATATAGAATATTAAGAAAATGTTAAAATGTTTTAATCAGGAGTTGTATGTAGTCATTTTAAGCCAAATATGCAAAAGTTATATTCAACCAAACAACTTAGTTTCTTGTTTAAAAAGTTTAATTTTACAATGAAGATATGCAGTTTTTACAAAATGTCATATGCACACTCTCAGATTGCCTTTCCAGTATGCTATAAAAATATTTTCGTTTTCTGAATGTGCCAAGTTGAGGAATGTTGTAGACTCCTGGTATAGACCTTCATTTATAAATGAAGTGGGCACTGAGAATCATCATGTATTTGAGAAAAATCAATAGCTATCAAGCTTGCTTAGCTGAGTAGTTGACCCTTGATAAAAAATAATTTCTAGGGGCGCCTGGGTGGCTCAGTCAGTAAAGCTTCTGCCTTCCCAGGGTCCCGGGATCCAGTCCAGGGTAGGGCTCCCTGTTCAATGGGGAGCCTGCTTCTCCTTCTGTCTCTGCTAGTCTCCTTGTTTATAGTCTCTGTGTCACATAAATAAAATCTTTAAAAAATAATTTCTAAACAAAGAAACCCTCAAAGTCTTTATAAGTATTATCAATAGATTCAGCAGGAAATGTGTTAATAAAAGAACCAAAGAGAAAAAACAAGCAAAAAACAAACAAAAAAAACCCCCTGAAGAGGATTGATGGAGGGAGGTGGGTGGGGGAGGGGATAAGTGGGTGACGGGTATTAGGAGGACACTTGTTAAGATGAGCACTGGGTGTTGTAGGTAAGTGATGAATCACTAAATTCTACTCCTGATACCAATATTACACAATATCTTAACTAACTAGAATTTAAATAAAAAATTGAAAAAGAAAAACAGGAAATTGAATGTGGTTGAAAAGGAAAATAGCAGGATAAGAAAGGAACTGAAACATAATTCCCTAAATAAAATACTCAGTAGAATTACTGTGGTAGAACAAATATGGCTGGTATTTGTTGAGTGAACTGAATAACTAGTCCAGGGATGCCTGCTTCATCTTTCCTGTCTTAGAACATTTCCAGAGGAGTTGTACTGATGAGCTCAGTGTGTTGGTGGTCTAGGTCTTGAGATTACAATTTAGAAGACCCGTTAATAGAGAAATTGCTTCCTAATACTTCATTGGAAAACTTAACAGTTTTTGTCCTGTTTTCAGGTTCCTGAGGGACCCTAAGAGCAGATGACTGCTGATGATAAACAGAATTTATAGGCAAAGGAAAATAATGGTCCAACTAAGGAAGCCAGCATCAGTGGAAAGAAGACCAAAGAACACCCAGAATAGGAGACTTTTATTGAAAGAGATATTTGAACTAGATTATAAACTTTACAAAAGAAAGAAATAACAAGCATATTTAGAGAGACTCAACTAGAGCATAAGGAAACTTTCTGGAACTAACAATCAAGATCTTAACATTATAAAAATTCAGTAGACAAACTGAAAAGGGCTATCACCATTGGGAGTGAAATTAGCATCTTAGAAGTCAAGTGTAAGGAGTGTCTTATAATACATAGAACAAAATTCAAGAAATGGTAGTCAGGAAGGAAAAAATAGAGTCTAGGAGAAGAAATTCAGGCAGGAAGAAATTCATCAGCATGTGAATAAATATAGAAGGAGAAAAGGGAAGAGATAGTGGCAATTAATAATTAAACTAGAAATAGGGGTATATTAGTTTGCTGCAGGTGCCACAGTTAAGTGATGCATACTCCATGATTAAACAGAAATTTATTGTCTCATCGTTTTGGAGGCCAGAAGTCTGAAATCAAATTGTTAGTGGAGTTGTTTTCTTTTCAGGGCTGTAGGGGAAGGATCTGTTTAAGACCTCTTCGTGGCTTGTAAATGGCTCTTTCTCTATGTGTTTCTTCACAACATCTTCTCTCAGTGCATGCCTGAGACATCTCTGTGTCCATATTTCCCCTTTTCGTAAGGCTACCACTCGGTTTGGATTAGAGACCACTGTAATGACCTTGTTTAAATTTGATTACTTCCGTAATGACTTTTTCCAAATAAAGAGTCACATGCTGAAGTACTGGAGATTAGGACTTTGACACTTCTTCATTTTTTTTTGAGGAGGGATGCAATTCAACCCATATTGAGGGGAAAGTTTTCTGATCTTAAGAAAAAGACTTGGAAAGGAGCCCTTTCCAAGGACTCACTGATCCCAAGGAGAATAGAATTTACACTTAGGCTCCTTAAAATCTAAAAATCCTTGAAAGTCTTTCAAGTTCCCAGATGGGAAATAGGTGACTCACAATAGAAAAAGCATCAGAGAAACAATGAATTTCTTACTTGCAGCATCAAAAGGTAGAAGACAGTAAGAGAAGAGCTACAGACAACTGAGGGACTGTTTTACTCAGCCAACAAACACATCATTTTATCTGTTGAAGAAATACATTTTCACATATGCAGGGAATCAGAGTTTATTACTTTCATATTCTACCTGATGAAAATAATTTAGAGTTCTCTAAACAAACAGTTGAGTTAGAACAAGAGGGATAAGATGAAGGGAAGAGGAAACTATAGTAAACAATATATTTCTTATTTGAATTTATAAATACATTTATATTACAATAGATGATGGAATTTATAAAATAAATATTTGGAAAATAGTAAGGATTGTTGAAATAGAAGAGCAGTACTAAGAAGACTGACAGGCTGTAGCCAAAACCATATCAGCAGAAAACAGTAATTAGAAGGGTGGGAAGGACAGTGCAAATGTAGGATCAGGATGGGGAAGGGATATTGTTGTAGTATTTTGCTGAGACTATGGTAATAGTATGGTAATATGGTAATAGTTGGATAATGGTAATGGTCGGATGGAAAAAAATTGACATTTTGTCATTGATAATGGAAAAAGAGAATGGATGGTAATTTTAATCAATCAGGAAAAATGAAAAATAGTAAGAAAACTGAAGAAAGTAAGGTAAATATTAATCAAAGTAAAATGAGAGAGAAAACTCATGTTCTTATACTAAATGCAAATGAGATGAATTACCCTATTGAGAGACATGTTCAATGGGATTATTCAAAACAAAAAATTGAAAAATAAAAAATAATAAAAATCCCAGTTGTATAATGTTTAAAGGTAGCCTTTAAAAAAGTGATCAAGACTGAAAAGTAGCCGGTAATGGTGGGTAGACAGGCAGAATGATTCCAGGAAAGTCCAAACCAATGCAAATCAAAGTATATTACAAATCTTATTTGACTTAGGACTTTCCAGATGGACCATCGAAAGTTGAAAATGTATTTCATACCTAGCCTCCCAAACATCATAGCTTAGCCTAGCTGACCATAAATGTCCTCAGAATACTTAAGTTGGTCTACAGTTGGCTAAAATCATCTGACAGAAAGACTATTTTATAATAAAGTATTGAGCATCTCATGTAGTTTATTAGATGTTATACTGAAAGTGAAAACCAGAATGGTTGCATGGTTACGGAACGGTTGCCAGGAGCTGTGGCTCCAGGCTGCTGCCCAGCCTCACCACAGAAGGTTGTACCACATAGGACGAGCACAAGAAAAGATCCAAGTTCAAAATCTGTGGTTGCTAATGAATGTGCATTGCTTTTGCACTATTGTAAGGTTGAAAAATCCCAAGTGAAACCATTGTTAGGGACCATCTGTATTTATTTCAAAGTGGAATTTAAGATCTTGAAAGATCTTGTACCATTGAAATGGTACAAGATGAAGTGTTATGAAATGATAAGAGTCTGGGTTTTAGAAAAAGACATGTCAAAGTTGTTTATACTCAACAACACAACAGCTAAATATATAAATGAAAAATTCTATCATCCAATGACTTGGATTCCTTCCGAGAGTAACCTTTATCTGATCAAATCCTCATGTATCTTGAAGAATTTCCTTGTTGCAAATTATTCTACAACCTTAATTTTCTGTGTGCTTTTTATCTGTCCTGAGATCTAAGTAAATTTGACGAAGATGTTAGGTCCATAAACAAGTTTGCTTTCAAATTCTTTGCCTGGAAGCATCTAGACAGAATTTTGTGTGTGAAAGAGAATATTTTACATCTGAAAACTAAGCATTTCAAATTAAAATGATTTTAGTGTTATAGGTGGCTTCAGGGAAGAGTTACTGAAGTTTATTTCTGTTTTGGCAGTGAATGAATTACGTAAAAAAATTCTAAGATTTTATAGTGTTTTTATAGAGTTGTCTATTATTTGCAGAAACCACAATTTTCTGGCGGTTTTGCAAATTATCTACTTTGTGTATAGCCAAAACTTGTTTTCCAGCTTCATAAAAATAATATTTTAAGATCAAGAACAGAGCATATATAAAAAGTACACTTTGGGATCAAATTTTAACTCTCCTGTTAAGAGTTTTGAATTTGTGACACATATAAACATATTAATAACTACTCATATTTGTAAAATGTTTTATAAGATGACTATAAAAACATATATTTTACATATATTATCTTACCAATACAATGTAAATGGTAGCACCCAAACTTGAGTTGTCCATTCTGATTCAGTGAATCATAGATCTTACCCAACGCCAAACTTTGCTAATGATTCAAAGAATACAAGCAAGCACCAAGTGCAGATGGCATATTCTTTTTTTGGAGGATCCCCAGACTGTCAGACACGGATTCCAAAAATGTCCTTTTCTTTTGCAATAGGACATGTTATGGTTTTAGATTAACAGAATAGTTTTGAGCAATGTGGGCCAAAAAAAAAAAAAAAAAAAAAAAAATTGCACAAAGGAGGTTGTGTTGGTTTTGGAATGCCTCTATTTTATATTGTTTTAATGACACAGCTTCCTTGACTACTCCCCATTTTTCAGCCATAAATTAATAAATCCTGATTCCAGGCTCATTTGTGATGAGCAGTCAAGATAGTTGAGCTGTATCTTGTGAATAGCATTTTTTAGATAGGTACTCTTTGGTACTTTTCTGCTAGTAAATATCATTGTAGTTTTACAAGGCTACCATCTGGTTTGAGATGGTGAGTGTTATTACTGGGATCCCTGGTTGAGGTCTTTCATTTCCTCTCTCCCAGTAAGGAGAGTAAATTACTAGCCTGTTTTTAACCCCTTCCTTCCCAATGCATAAGAGTGGTAGAGTTGGTTTTATACAGAAGATTTTGCTAGAGTAATCTCTTAAAAATTTCCTTAAAAAATTTTCCTTCATAAATTATCAGTATTCTCAGTTTTGGGGCTTTCTGCTTGAGAAAATGAGCAATTAAAATGGATACCTGCTGCTACTGTGTAATTTCTTCTGGGTTTATATTGCTAACTATCAATAGGGATAACAGATCATCCTAAATCATAAGTAGTTGCTGTGATTATTTCATAGTATCATGTTTCATCATAAGAATCTTCAGCTATATATTTTAAACTGCTGCTCCTTTACTAGCAATTTGAGATAATAGGAACTAAGATTGGAGTTGGAAAGATTTTATGAAGAAATTAAAACTGCTTCAATTTAGTGTGTTAGGTCACGCTAGGGTATGGATCCATTTGCCATTAACAAAAAGAGTTTGGAGGCGCCTGGGTGGCTCGGTGGGTTAAAGCCTCTGCCTTCGGCTCAGGTCGTGATCCCAGGGTTCTGGGATCGAGCCACGCATCAGGCTCCCCGCTCACCAGGGAGCCTGCTTCCTCCTCTCTCTGACTGCCTCTCTGCCTCTTTGTGATCTCTGTCAAATAAATAAATAAAATCTTAAAAAAAAAAAGAAGCAGACAAACAAACAAAAAAAAGAGTTTGTCATGGTTGTCCTATTCATTGTGTTTTCTATAACCATTTTTTACGTGTGGTTTACATTGAGAAGAGCCCTCAGAGCTAGTAACAGATTTTTAAAAATATCCTCTGCGAAACTCTTATTCTTAGGGAAACTTGTTCACTTACTAGGCCAAGAGCTTAATAAAAGAAAACCCTTAATATAGAAAAGCTGTTCTCTGTCTAAAAATTCATTTTTCAAGTAGACTTGTGAACAAGTCCAACAGTTTGCTGAGTTTCCTTAGATCTTAGGACAGATGATAAGAAAATTAAAGATGTCAAAATCTGTAAGAATTTACACACTCAAGGATTGTCATTGGTGATGAGATAAAGATTATTCTTTGAAAGGAGCAAAGTCATAAAATGATAGGATTTTGAAACTACTACAACCTTAGAACTCAATTAAATTGGCTCACTTATTTTAAAAAGAAGAAATACTACTGAGTATATAATTATTAGATCCAGCATGTTATATCTGTGTCCTTTTGTTTTGCAATTCTAGCTCTTAAAACCTATAGGTGGGCCAAATGCTGTAACTTTAAATTTGCATGTTTGATTCCTCAGTTATCGTATCCACAGGACTCTTTCTGAGTTTTGTTTTGTTGTTTTTTTTTTTTTTCAAAGATTGCACTGTTTTTATTCACAGAGTAATTGTTTTTTGGATTTTGCAACTGGAGCCTATTAAAGATGAATGAAAAAAAGTTGGAAACAACTCCACAGCAGCGGAAACTTCCTGAATGGATGTCTGGGCAGAATGAGACCTGTCCTGCAGTAGAAGGAAAGGTATGCAGTTCACCAGTTATTAGTTAATGGAAAATTTAGTGTACATTTGACTATAAAATCAGTCAGTCTTCACTTGTAAACTTCAGGTCACCATTTAAGTTAGAATAGCTGTTGTGCAGTTGAATCCCAACTTAGTCCTTTATTGGGTGAATGGGACTAAATTTTAATGGGGTTTACAAAATGGGATTTCTTACTCTGTATTTTACCTTTATTCTTGCTGTGTAGGGTTGACCTTATTAGTCTGTTCTAATTTAGGCAATTTAGAAAGGTATTTACTTTGGTGAATTTTTGTGGGTAAGGATGTTTAAGTTTTCATAGATACAAGATCTACCAGCCATTCTTCAGCAACTTAAGGCAACATTATTACATCTAGAATGCTAATATAATTACAGAAAAAATTAATACTATAAGTGCTCTTATGAAAATAGGAGTGGAAGTTTGTAAATAACTTTTTAGAAAAATAATTTTATAGTGGCTAGTTTATTTTTGCTACATTGTCCTCATGACTTCATTAGTCTGTAAAACATTAGTTGGTAGAACTTGGAACCATAATTTGAATGCTCCATTGAACTGTATTTTTTCCGTAAATATCTCTTATTCAATGTGAACTTTATTTGTGCCTTTTTGAAATTTTATTTAACTCAAGGCATCTGTTCAGAAGAGTGTTTTCGAAGATGACCTCCCTTTCTTAGAATACACTGGATCAATTGTTTATAGTTATGAAGCTAGTGATTGTTCTTTTCTATCAGAAGATATTAGGTAAGAGATTTGAATTTTCTAGTTTCATTTGAATTTGAACCCTTAGAAGATAACTATTATGACAATATTTGTAAGTAGATTGAATTTTACAGTTAATGTGTAATCATTTCTACATGGAATATCATTTGACAAGTTCTAATTTTATGTTAAAAAATCTTAAAATTACTGGATTAAATGTGTAATGTACATGTTGTTCATAATCCTATTAGCTAATTTTTTGTTACTTTCAGTACTTAAATACTTAAACACATTGTTTATTTCACCAATATAGGGCAAAAAAAAAAATGTAAGAATTATTCAACCTCCAAATGTCCCTTTTATATTTCATTAAAAATAGCAAATTAGTAGGGGCACCTGGGTGGCTCAGTGGGTTAAGCCGCTGCCATCAGCTCAGGTCATGATCTCAGGGTCCTGGGATCGAGTCCTGCGTCGGGCTCTCTGCTCAGCAGCGAGCCTGCTTCCTCCTCTCTCTCTCTGCCTGCCTCTCTGCCTACTTGTGATCTCTCTCTGTCAAATAAATAAATAAAATCTTTAAAAAAAAATAGCAAATTAGTAGCGAATAGTGGTTGTGATCAGCTCTGTTGGGTTTAGTTTGCAGCAGTTATAGCAAATGATTCCTAAGAAGAACATTAGAAATGACTGTTAATATTTTTTAAAATTGCCCTGTTAAATTAGGATTATGCAATAATGCAATCCAAGGCTCTTAAAGCATTTTACAAGGAGAAGAAGAAGGAAGGAATTCATTCAGATCTTCTTTGAAGTTATTATACCTATTTGTTTTTTTTAGACTGTTGTACATTGCAATGGTTACAAGATACAGAGCTAAGTTAAGCTATTATGATCTCTAGAAATGAATTCTAGATGAATTCTAGAAATAGTATTCAAGTGCCCTCACTCCCAGTTAACTGGCCCTGCTATTAGGTCTCTTTATATAGAACAAAATTTGTCTCACAGAGAAGGTAAAATCTGTCAGTTATGATTATATATTAACTCTACCATCTTACCTTTGTCAGGGCCATAGCATGTCATATGTAAAAGCAATAAGCATACGTGATTTGAGGAATGTAGTTCCGATGAATTCTGTGTGCATTATGATAGGCAGGCTTTTCTTTCTTACCCCCCACTGTCTGGCTTAAAGATTTTTGCTATCACAGGTTTTCAGCAATTTGATTATGATGTCTCTTTGTGTAGCGTGGTTTGTCTTCATCCTGCTTGGGGGTTCATTGACCTTTTCAGACCTGTGGGTTTCTAGTCTTAACAGATTTAAAAAATTTCTTTAGTACCCCCATCCTGTTATTCTTTTCTCTTCTCTAGAAGTTCTATTTGTTTCTTTTTAGGAAGTATCTTCCAGTTTGGCTCTCATATTCATGTTTTCTTTTAAATATTTGAACATATTCAGCATATTTATAGTGGTGGTTTCAGTGTGCTTGTCTATTAATTCCATTATTTTACTGATTTTTTTCTTTGAAATGATGTTTATCCTGGTTAGAGGTCGCATTTTCTATTTTTTCCTAATGCCAGCAGTTTTGATTGGACATTGTGATTTTACCTTGCTGAATGTTGGGTTTGCTTGTTTTTCTTCAAAGAAAAGAGCTTCACTCTGTCAGGAAGTTAAGTTACCTGAAGATCAGCTTTTACCTTTTGAGCCATTATTTTTAAGATTTATTAGGGCAGGTTGATAGGCGTCTTTCCTCTGGGAGTAATTTAGCCCTATAATAATAAGGTGTGGGCCTCATGGAGTCTTTGCTGACTGCCCCAGGCGATCAAGACTCTATAAGGCCACTTTTCAGAACTTTAATGCCTCTTCCCTACATGTAAGTAAGCCCTAGGAATTGTTCATGCGATGGTTCCCTGGTTGGTCTTTGTTCAGCCTCTTTCTTGCCTAGCTCCCACCTCTCCAGAAACAACTTCTAGCTCCCTCAGCCTCTCTGGCTGGGAACCCTGTCTCCCTAACTCAGTGCTCTGCTTTGACTTCTCCCTGTTCTGTTGTCTGGAAAGTGTTCCAGGTAGAAAGTGGGGGCAGCGGTAGGGCTCCCCCATGGTTTTCTTTCCCTCAGAGAGCACAGTCCTGTATTGCCTATTGTTCAGTGTCTGTACCTATTTTGTCCAATTTTCTGTTTGTTCATAGAGGAAAGATATGTCTTATCATCTTGGCCCAAAGCAGAAATTGAGATTCTTTTGTGATATATATTTTTAATTTTTAAAAATTATAAAATAGGCAAATATAAACAAAAATAGAAAATAATATAACAAAACCCTCACTTTAGCAAATCTTAATATCCATTTTCTTTAAATCTTTATTAAGAAGTGTTGTGGTAAAATACAGCTAAATCCCCAGGTATGTCCATTCTCATTCTCCCCTCTGCAGCCCTCTGAGATAACTTCTAGCATGAGTTCAGTGTTTAACATTCCCTCACATGTTTTTTATTATATCTATACTTTTATACCCTCAAATACCATATGCTGTTATATTGCCCATTTAAAAACTTTAAAAAATACTATCAAACTATATGTATATTCTGCCACTTGTGTTTTCCACTCAAAATTTTATGTTTTTTTGAGAATTTTTCCTTTTTGGTATATGTAGTTCTATTTTAATTTTTATATAATATTTAATTGTTTCCATATGCCACAATTTGTCCATTCTTTTGTTGATGGAAATACAGTTTGTTTCCATTTTTGCCAGAAAGAACAGTATTACAATGAACATTCTTTTTTTTTAAAGCAAATTATTATTTTTTTTAAAGATTTGGAGAGAGTGAGAGAACGTGAGAGAGCATACATGGGAGCAAGTATGAGTGGGGGGAGGGGCAAAGGAAGAGGAGAGAGAAACCTCAGGCAGACGCCCTGATGAGCACAGAGCCTGATGCAGGGCCAGACCTAGGATGCTGAGATCATGACCTGAGCTGAAATCAAGAGTTGGATGCCTAACCAACTGGGCCACCCAGGTGCCCCTGCAGTGAACATTCTTAAACATCTGTCGGGCTGTACGCATCTGAGAGTTTGATATATTTACGAGAAAAAACTTATGGGTCATAGTGTTTATACATCTTCAGCAAAATATTATCAAAGCCTTTTTTAAAAGGATTTTACCAATTTACATTCACCAGTGTTTGAGCAGGTAGGTATCTTTCTCAGTACTTGATACTGTGCTCCTTTTCCTCCTCTTCCTGCTCCCCCTCCTCCTCTTCCTCCTTTTTACTGGATTATCTGTTTTTTCTTTTTTTCTTACCAACTTTTCAAGGAATTTTTAATATTTTCTGGCTGTTCATTATCAGGTGTTTGTATCATAGATATCTTCTACCATATATGACTTGTCTTTTAATTTTTGGAATGCAGAAGTTATACAGAAGGTAAAATACTAATGTAGTTCATCTGTACTATATTTTTCCCCTTTAGCACGGATCTGAGTACTGGAGGTGTGGTAGGATTTGACATGGAATGGCCACCAGCGTACAGTAAAGGGAAACAGAGCAGAGTTGCACTGATTCAGTTATGTGTGTCAGAGAGCAAATGTTATTTGTTTCATATTTCTTCTATGTCAGGTTAGTATCTCTTTGTTTCATTTTTATATGGTTGATAGTTGTATTATGTCAACCTTATGCCTACAAAATTAAGCTTTTGAATTAGCTTGTGCTTTTCTCATCATTTATTGAGGTATTCATGTTCCACCTGATTCATTCATATCCCTGTTTTATTTATTTTTATAACATCTTCATCAGGTATTGTTATTATTCCTGGTTTAGATAGTAGAGAAGTGAAGTTTAGAGGGGCTCAATGATCAGGAATATACTGTTAATGTTAGCAGAGAAAGTAGTTAAACCAGTTGTTTTTCTTGTCATTTATCAGTGAGGACTTTGCTTTAGGTAAGAAAAGAAATGCTCAGGGTGACAGCACCTGGGTGGCTCAGTTGGTTAAGCGTCTGCCTTTGGCTTGAGTCATGTTCTCAGGGATCTGGGATTGAACCCCTACATCGGGCTCTCTGATCAGCAGGGAGTCTGCTTCTTCTCCCTCTGTACTCTCTCAAATAAATAAATAAAATCTTAAAAAAAAAAAAGGAATACTTTTTTAGGTGAATGTGTTTCTGAATTTAATCTTAACATAAACATAAATTTAAATATAAACATAGCATGTGTAAGAAGTAGAAAATAAATCAGTAATACTTGATAGAACCTATTGAAGTAATAATAAAATGTTACAGTTTTTCCTCAGGGATTAAAGATGTTGCTTGAAAATGAAGCAATTAAAAAAGCAGGTGTAGGAATCAAAGGTGATCAGCGGAAGCTTCTATGTGACTTTGACATTGATTTGAAGAATTTTGTGGAGCTGACAGATGTTGCCAATGAAAAGGTAGACATAAGGCATGTACTTGTTGTGATGAGCCCTGGGTGTTGTGTGGAAGTGTTGAATTACCATGTCGGGACATCCGAAGCTAATATTACACTATTTGGAAAATTTATTAAGGACTAACTCTGCCATATATTTTGGTATAGCATTTCTGGCTTTATTTGTGGCATGGGCATTTGCTGGTATTTAGAAATATCTGAAAATAGAAAGAAATAATTTTTTGCAGTATTGATTTTTCTTTACTTCCAGCTGAAATGTACAGAAATCTGGAGCCTGAATGGTTTGGTTAAACATCTCTTTGGCAAACAGCTTCTGAAAGACAGGTCTATCCGCTGTAGCAATTGGAATGACTTTCCTCTCACTGAGGATCAGAAGCTATATGCAGCCACTGATGCATATGTATGTATCAAAGATCTCTAAACTATGATGTGTTTTTTAAACTTATAATAAATTACTTTAGAAAAATTTTGTTGTAATTGTTGTACAAACTCAAATATTTTAAATTAGGTTGGCATTAAAAATGCTTAAGAAGACAGTGAAACTGATAATTCCCAATATTAATTGGCAAGTACCGATCAATGGATTATTCACTGCTAGTAGTTTTTATTGTCATGAAGCCAAAATAATGTCTAATTTCTATGTAATCAATGTAATCTCTCTGAAAACATGGATAGCTAATAAACACAGGCTGAGCAAACACAAATGATATTGATGATGTATTTGATTTATAAGCAACTCAGAATAAAAATAATTGTAGTTCCTATATTGAGACTGGCATTATTTCTTATATTTACATTTAAAATATGCTAAAAATTTAGGAAAATTACTTCCAAATTTAGCTTTCTACTGCTGTTAGTCACTTGTATTTTCATATTTACATATTCATACATACTGAAATTTGGGCTTAATGTATAGCATTATTTATTTCTCAGTTTTGTTTTTTGCTAGGAAATACATTTTATGTCCCTGTGGATTTCTTTTTCCTTAATTTATACTTTCAATTGTAAATGAATATCTTGCTGTTTCCCTTTTCACATCTATTTTTAGGCCTGGAAACTCCTTTTTTTCAAAACAAAAAAATTCAATCTTGTCAGGAAATAGGGTGATAATTTTCCTTTGCATTCTGTTAAAAAAAATTATAGAACTTGTTGAGAACTTGTGCAAGTTCTGTAATATTTTTATTCATGAAAAATCAGTGTGATTTGGTTGTTCCTGTTAACAGTGCCTGAAAGGAGGGCTGTTCATTAAGCCGACATTCACAGCTGATTTAATGAGATACAGGGGAGTAGATACGTGTCGCCAAAACAGACTTCTCGTACTTGATTGTATTTTGTTGGAGTCCCACTTATAAGTTATTTGATTTGGATAACTCCTTAGAATATTGAATATTAAAAGATAAAAATGTAAAACTTTTAAGGCACAAGTAGCTTATTTTACCCACTCTCAAAATTGGTATGGTGATTTAATGAAGACATAGATCTTTGTGTAACATAATAAGTTGAATGCAGCCTTTTGGGTGCTTTGGGAGTCACTGTTGATTTTTCTAAAGATGGGACATAAAGCCTTATTTTGGTTACCTTTAGCAAACTCTTTTCACTTTTCTGCTTTTTTTTTTTTAATAGGCTGGTCTCATCATTTATCAAAAATTAGAGATTTTAGGTGATGCTGTACAAAGGTTTGCTATAAATAAAAAAGGTATGTGGTGCTCTAAAAATACAAGATAAAATTTGAATTTACTCTCTTGTGAGGTTTATTTCCAAAAGTCAATATTCACGCATGTGCAAACTGTTTAGTATTACAACTCCTTGAGTGTCTGAACATTGGGGTGTGAGATCTCTGTGGCCCAAGATTGGAGTTTCAGGCACATTACTCTTGGCAGAGGAGGACTTACTACTGCTTTGTCACATAGCTTTTCATTAGGCTTCTTTGGTTGGGGCTTTGTGGGTTTGAAAACATTAGTGACACAACCAGTTATCTCCCAGTCTGGAGATTATTACATCCTTGCTATAAATATTTAAAATGTACAAGTTACTTTATAGTGTCCTGGTTTAAATTTCTCATTTTTTCTAGGGTAAGATAATTGCTGTTTTCCTCCAAAAAGTATGGCCACTTTGTTCCACTTCCATGCTTTTCTCATATGCCTCAATAGGTCAGTGATAGCTACATACTCTACACAGTAGAGTGAAAGAGCATGGGCTCTTCCTGTGACAGAAATCAAAGGGGAATCCCTGCCATGTGACTTGAGATTTACATGTTTCCCCGTGCTTGGAGTATAGATGATAGCCCCATATCTAGTGCATAGAATAGTGAGCACTAAGGAACAGACTATTTTGAGCACCTGTATTGATATATATAGAGTTGTTATTCCTATTCTTATAGCTTGTTTTGGAGATTTTAAATAATTGTGTTTGTTAAGAGGTTAATTAAATTAGTGGTTTTGCTAAATAAGTTTAAAGATAAGGTGTGACCTCCTCATATAAAATTATGTTGTACCCTTTTTGATTACCATTAAGAAGGGATTCATGTCCTTTGTAATAGACCCTCCTTCTTTACCTAGTAAGGTAGAAGACTCCTTAGGCTTTCTTTCTTTCCCTGGAAAGTCACTTCTGTTGAGAGCTTACTGACTCTCTATAACCAAAGGTACTGTGGCTAGAAATTATCTTGCTTAAATTGAGTAGATGATATGTTTTTGAAGCTAATCTGGAGAACAATATAAAACTTACTGAAGTCATAACAGAAGTCAACTCAACAGAGGGATTCATGGTTTTCTGAATCTGTGGTTTGCCATATTACTTCTAGGGCTATACTTACAATTTTGTCTCTGATTAAAATGCTTCTAAGGAAATGTTTAAGGTATTTCTCACTAAAGGACCATATGTTTATAAGTCGCTACAAGAAGTCCTGGTATCTGTGTACCTGTCATTTCAGTACTGCATTGTTTGACACACACTTTTATTCTTTATTGCATTATATGTGTGAATATATTTTGACATCTGAAGTGAGGTACATTGACTAGGATCCTAAGTGAATTGTGACAAAGATTACCACTCTTCTTTTTTTTTTTCCCCCTCCCTCCCTTCCTCCCTTCCTGTTAGGAAGCCAGAGGTATCAGCCTCACTGTTGTTTAATTTCCCTGGTGTATTTATACATGATGTATTCAGATGTCCACTTTTAGTTATAAAATTGTGTTTTTTCTTCTTACTAAAGAATTAAAGTGGATTATAACATCAGGAAGTAAAAGGATATTCACACATTGTTTCTTCTTGTTAAAATATTAGCTTACTCCAGGATGGTAGCTAATAAACGCTGAACAATATAGTAGATAAAAATACATTTACTCATTTATTAAAAATTGTTGAGGACTTTATGATAGGGGATACAGTAATGAACAAGATACTCATGATCTGCTTCCCAAGAGGGAAATCTACAGGTTTGTAGGGGATATAGAGATGAACAAAGGAGGCATGGCTATAGGGAGATGAGTCTCATGATGTGGGAAAATAAGGCACTGTGGTTAGCACATAGGAGAACCATCTGATGCATATTTGGAAGTATTGCAGTATTTTCTGGAGGAAGTGATGTTTAAGGTGAGACCTGAAATAGGAACCAGAGTTAGGTAGTGGAAGAATAAAGGAAAAGTGTCATAGGCACAGGAACCAGCCGGCACAGAAAGAGATCATAGGATCGATAGGCAACTGCAAGTAGTTCAGCGTGGTGAACTGTTAAATATGATGGAGTGCAGGACAGAGACGCAGAACAAGGAGAGCAGATAGGCTATGTTTACATGAGTTTAATTTCCTCCTAAGAGGTATTAGGGGGTTTAAACACAGGAGTGACATGGATTATATTAAAAGAAAAAGAAAAAAGGACTAACTTGGGCTGTAGAGTAGAAAATGGATTGTAACAGGGCAAGGGTTACAGTGGGAAGGCTCGTTAGGAGGCCGTGAGAGCAATCCAAGGGAGAGGCGGTGGTTACCCGGCTTGGATGGTTGTATTGAGAATGGAGAGAAGGGGATAGATTCAAAATTCATTTAATAGAGCAGTAGAGTCAGCAGAATTTGGTGTGATGATGAGAGCCATGTGTCAAGGATCATTCCTGTGTTGCTACCACAAACAAGGGGTGAAAACCATTGACGAAAAGGAACAAGCTTTGGAGCTGAGGGGTCACTGTTGATTTTAGAGATGTTAAAGGAAAGAGGGCTGTCAGAAAGGTGGAGGGGGCCAGGTGGGACTCCGATATCCAGGTGGTAGCTCAGAGGACAGCTTTAGTTAGAGTAAAGAACTGGGACAAAGAATTTTGAGGAACTCTTAGTATTTTGTCTTTGCATGGTGGAAGGGATGACAAAGGAGTTGTCTACCACTGGCGTAGAAGGAAATTAGGAGATATGGTGTGCAGAAAGCCAAGTGAAGAGGCATGCTTTACGTGGGAGTTATCAACCTGTTTTAAGTCCTGCTGAGTTTGAGAAACTGAGGATTTAGAATTAATCATCAGTTTTGGCAATGCAACAATCATTTGTAACCTTTGACTCCAGCAGCTTTGGTGTACTAGGTGACAGAAGAGTGTTCTCTGGGGTAGAGTGGTTATTTGGGGCATGTGCTATTAAAACGGAAAAGGGTTGGGGCACCTGGGTGGCTCAGTCATTAAGCATCTGCCTTCAACTCAGGTCATGATCCCAGGATCCTGGGTTAGAGTCTGCATTGGGCTTTCTGTTTGGCATGCTTTGTGTTCCTTCTCTTGCTGTGTCTCTATCAAGTAAATAAAATCTTAAAAAAAAAAAAAAAAGAAAAAAAGAAGGGTCACAGGCTTTGGGAACATGGAGGTGCTATAAGCAGAGCAAGAGTGGAGTAGTGGGGTGGTGTGAGTAGAAGTCATACTAACATGACTAGAGAAGTTACTAGATCCAAGGAATGTGAGGAAGCATGTATAAACAACTTCTTTTTTAGAAGATTTGTTTGTGAGGGGATATTCATTCATGCATATGACATATTTGTTGGATGTTTATTATGAATCAACACAGTTTCAGTTGTGGGGGAAAGTGCCCTTAACACAGGAGATCAAGCACCTTCACTTCATTTCACAGAATGCGCGAAGGAGCCACATGAATATCTGAGGGAAGAATGTAACAGGCATTCCTTATTTGAGGAACAGTGAGGAGAACTGAGCCGAAATGAGTAAGGGTCAGAGTGGGAAGAAATGAGGCTAGAAAAGGAGCTTGGGCCAGATGGACCATTTAGGGCCTTAGGGGTGACTATGGCTTCATATTTTATTAATCACAATAAATACAAAGTAGAGTGATGGGAAACCCTTAGAGAGTTTGGAGCAGGAAAATGACATGATTAAATTTTAATTTAAAAGGGTTTTGTTTTTTTTTTTTTTTTTGGCTGCTATAAAAGAGCAAGTGTTTAGGCAGGGAAGTCTATTAGACTACTCTAGTAGTCCAAGCAGGAGATGACAATTGTTTGGATTAGGCTGGTAGCAGTAGAGATGGTAAGAAGTGGTAGAATGTGTAAATGCTTTGAAGGTATAAATTGTGAAGGATTTGCCAATGAATTCTCCGTAGGGGAAAGATCCAGAGACTGAGAGGACAATAAACATATTTTGGTTGGATCAGCTGAGTTAATGGAAGGATCAGTTATGGTGGAAAGGTTATGGGAAAGGGGGATTGGGTGAGAAAAATCTAGATTTCAGTTTTGGATATGCTAAATTTTAGGTGCTTATTGATATTCAGGCAGATATCACAGTTGGAAATGTGATTCTGGAGTTCAGGGATAAGGTTGAGATTGGAGATGTAACTTTGGGAAACATCAAGATACAGATGGCAGTTAAAGCAGTGGAAGGAGATGAGATGAAAGAGGCAGTGACTGGAATAAAGAACAGAGGAGGTCCACATATTGATATCGAGGGCATACTGACATTTAGAGATCAGGGAGAGGAGGAAAGTGCAGTGGAGAAGGTCTAAGAAGAGGTGGTGGTGGAAGACAGAGTGTCAAGATGTGTTGTGTCCAGAAGCCACAGAAAGAACGTATTTTAAGGAGGAAGGAATTATCAGCTCTTTCAAATAGCTGAGAATCTGAAGGAGATGAGGAACTAGACCTGACAATTAGATTTGACAGCGTGGAGGTCACGGGATAATCTTTCCCAAAGCAGCCATGCTGTGCTGGTTGGGGTAAAGGCTTAGGGGAAATTGGGAGTAGAAAATTTGGGACCATATGTGTGGACAACTCTTTCATGGAATTTTGCTGTAAATAAGAGTAGTTCCGTGAGTACAGACTAATTAGCAGATTGCAGGGCGGGGGGGGGAGATGAGATAGTTTCCTTTTTCTATTTTCTTAGTGTGATGAAGGGTGAAGTTGTTCCTTGAGTAAAAGGAGGAGAAAGCAGATGTTAGAGGCTTGGAGAGAAAGAAAGAGGTATGAAATATTCATCTTAATAGTAGAAAAGTGGGAAATACAGAATATTTAGCAGTCTACCGAGAGTTCCTTTGAGATCTGTGTCATGAAGTTAAAGCGAGCTGAGTCATCTTGGCTGTGTTTTATCTTCAGTTATAGTCAGCTGTGTGACTATAGGCATCAAGTAGGTAAAAGAGCTGGGTTTAATTAGAGTAGGGGTTTTCCTAGATAAAAAGTATCATGGAGGGAGGAAGGAGCAAAAGAGGTCAAAGTCCTACAAGGGGATGATGATTGTAATATGGGCAAGAAAGGAAAAAAAGACTTGGTGGGGAGTGGGAGTGGGAAGAAAAAGGTGTATGGAAAAGGTGCTGCGATCAGTGGATTCGATTCTGAAAGTGTGAAGGCATAGTTGTGTTGGGGAGGGCATCCTGGAAGGCAAGCCAGCATGCTGGTGTTCCGAGGGCGGGTGGAATGCTTACCATTGAAGTTTGGAAGTAGTGACTTTATTGGCATTCATAAGGTCAAATGTCTAGGAATGGGTGGCTGAGGTCAGTCGAGGAAAAGATTGTTGGAAATGGAAGGATCAAAGCACTGAAAAGGCCACAATTTTAGGTGGAATTATCACAGGAGTAGCAGTGAAGGGAACGACTGTGTGAACCAGGCAGTGAAATCTTCAGTGAATGAAAGATGTGATTTTGAGGTCGAAGTATGCAGCAATCAGGAATAGCAGATGGGACTTGTCACATGCTTCAGCGGAGCTGGACTTTTGAGGACAAGAGAAAATGGTGATGAGCTCTAAGGAACTCTAAGCAGGAGAAGGGTTCGAGGAAGGCAGGCAGGTGTGGTGTTGATGGAGAAGGATGTGCCAGACAGAATGAAGTTGAGAGTTTGGAAGATGATCGCTGATTAGAAAGGTTTGCATTTTATTTTGGTCATGATTGATGAGAAGGGAAGTGAGGCTTGGCTGTTGGCTCAGGTTATGTTTACTGAACTATGTTTCGTAAGTAAGAGCCTGCAGAAATCTGTTCTGATTTTGAGATAGTGTAGATGGGTTCAGTTTCTCATTTCTGCCTTCCTCAGTCTAGATTGCTAACCGCTGGTTGTAATGTGTATGAATGTAGATCATTTGGAATTTATTCTAAAATTCAAGTAGCAAAAATCTGAAAGGGAAGTAAAGTGACTGAGGTGACATGGAGGTAGAATAAAGAAATTCCTTTTGCTGGAATTTGCTTAAGGAAAGAAAATGAAAATGGAACCCTAACACTGTTTAAATAAATGACTAAATAAATCCCTCTGCTTTGTGGTTTGAAAATTAACATTGATTCTTTTTGTCCAGAGGAGGAGATGCTACCTAGTGATGTGAAGAAACAACTGACATCAATCTCTGGGAATATGATGGATCTGGCTAAGCATCTCCCTGACACTTGGAAAAAAGTGGAAGATCCGCAGAGGTTAAATATTACCTGTTTTTATCAATTCTGTTTGTTCTTACTTCACATTCCTATTTATAAAGAATTACTGTTTGTTAAGGTAGACTCAGAAATTTTTTATTTAAATTCCATCTAGTTAACGTATACTATAGTATTAGTTTCAGGGGTAGAATTTAGTGACTCATCAGTTGCATATAACACTCAGTGCTCATTACATCATGTTCCCTCCTTAATGCCCATCCCCCCACTTAACATCCCCTCCAGCAATCTTCAGTTTGTTTGCTGTAGTTAAGAGTCTCTTATGGTTTGCTTCCCTCTCTGTTTTTGTCTTATTTTATTTTTCTTTCCTTCCCCTATGTTCATCTGTTTTGTTTCTTAAATTCCATAGGCGGATAAAATCACCTGGTATTTGTCTTTCTTTGACTGAATTATTTTGCTTAGCATAATACCTTCTAGTTCCATCCAGGTCGTTGCAAGTGGCAAGATTTCATTCATTTTTTTTTAAAGATTTTTAAAACTTTTTATTTGAGAGAGAGGGAATGAACAGGGGGAACGACAGGCAGAGGGAGAGGGAGAAGTAGTTTTCCTGCAGAACAGGGAGTCCAACTTAGAACTTGATCCCAGGACACTAGGATCAGGACCTGAGACGCAGACAGACCCCCTACTCCACTGAGCCACCCAGGTGCTCCTAAAGATTTCATTCTTTTTGATGGCTGAGTAATATTCCTGTGTGTGTGTGTGTGTATACACACCACATATTTATCCATTCATACATATATATGTGGATATATACCTCATCGTGTGTGTATGTGTGTGTGTGTGTACCACATCTTTATCCATTCATAATGTATGTATGTGGATATGTACCACATCTTGTGTGTGTGTGTGTGTGTGTGTGTGTGTACCACATCCTTATCCATTCATAGATATATGTGTGGATATATACCACATCTTTATCTACTCATAAATCAGTGGACATCTGGGCTCTTTCCATATTTTGGTTATTGTGGACATTGCTGCTATAAACATTGGGGTGCAGATGCTCCTTTGAATCATTATGTTTGTATCCTTTGGATAAATACCTAGTAGTGCAACTGCTTGGTCATAGGGTACTTCTATTTTTAACTTTTTGACGAATCTCCATATTGTTTTCAGAGTGGCTGCACCAGTTTGCATTTCTGCTAGTAGTGTAAGAGGGTTCCCCTTTTTCCACAACTTTGCCAACATCTGTCATCTCCTGAGTTGTTTGTTTTAGCCATTCTGTCAGGTGTGAAATGCTATCTCAGTGTGGTTGTGATTTGTATTTCCCTGATGCCAAGTGCTGTTGAGCATCTTTTCATGTGTCTCTTGGCCATTTGTATGTCTTCTCTGGAGAAATGTCTGTTCATGTCTTCTGCCCATTTCTTGCCTGGATTTTTTTTTTTTTTTTTTTTTTTTTTTTGGTGGGGGATGTTGGGACTGCTAAATTCTTTATATATTTTGGATATTAGCCCTTTGTCTGATAACTCAATATCTTCTCCCATTCCATAGATTGCCTTTTAGTTTTGACTGTTTCCTTTTCTGCACAAAAGCTTTTATCCTGATGAAGTCCTAATAGTTCATATTTGCTTTTGTTTCCCTTACATTTGGAGACCTGTCTAAGCAAGAAGTTTCTGTGGCCAAGGTCGAAGAGGTTGTTGCCTGAATTCTTTTTTAGGATTTCTATGTCCTATGTCAAGTGATGGATTCCTATGTCACATTTAGGTTTTTCATCCATTTTGAGTTTATTTTTGTATGTGGTATAAGAAAGTGGTCTAGTTTTATTCTTCTGCAATTTTCCCAACACCGTTTGTTGAAGAGACTGTCTTTTTTCCATTGAATGTTCTTTCCTGTTTTGTCGAAGATTAGTTGACCATATAGTTTTGGGTCCATATCTGGGCTCTCTGTTCTGTTCTGTTGATCTACATGTCTGTTTTTGTGCCAGTGTCATACTGTCTTAATGATTACAGCTTTGTAATAGAGCATAAAGTCCAGAATTGTGATGTCTCCAGCCTTGGTTTTCTTTTCCATCATTACTCTTGCTGTTTAGGGTCTTTTCTGGTTCCATACAAATTTTAGAATTGTTTGTTCCAGCTCTGAAAAATGTTGATGGTCTTTTGATAAGGATTGCATTTAATGTGTAGATTGTTTTGGGTGGTGTAGACATTTAACAATATTTGTTCTTTAAATCCATGAGCTGGAACATTTTTCCATTTCTTTTTGTCTTCCTCAGTTTCTTTTGCAAGCATTGTATAGTTTTCAGAGTACAGATCTTTTAGCTCTTTGGTTAGGTTTGTTTCTAGGTATCCTATGGTTTTTGGTGCAATTGTAAGTGGGATTGATTCCTTGCTTTCTCTTTCTTCTGCCTCGTTGTTAGTGTATAGAAATGCAACTGAGTTCTATGGATTGATTTTATATCCTGTGACTTTGCTGAATTCCTCTATCAGTTCTAGCAGTTTTTGGGTGGAGTCTTTAGAGTTTTCTACATAGGGTATCATTTTGTCTGCAGGGAGTGAAAGTTTGACTTCTTCTTTGTTGATTTGAATCCCTTTTATTTCTTTTTATTGTCTGATTGCTGAGGCTGGGACTTGCAGTACTATGTTAAATAATAGTAGTGAGAGTAGACATCCCTGTCATGTGCCTGACCTTATTGGAAAAGCTCTGTTTTTCCCCCATTGTGGATGATATATGCTGTGGGTTTTCTGTATATGACTTTCATGATATTGAGGTATGTTTCCTCTATCCCTACATGGAGGAGGTTTTTAAATCAAGAAAGGATGTTGTATTTTGTCAAATGCTTTTTCTGCATCTATTGAGAGAATCATATAGTTCTTCTTTCTTTCATCAATGTGGTATATCACATCAATTGATTTGCACATATTCAACCACCCCTGCAGCCAAGGAGTAAATCCTGTTAATGTACTGTGGGACCTATTGGCTAATATCTTGGTGAGAATTTTTGCATCTGTGTTCATCATGGATATTGGCTGCAAATCTCCTTTCTAGTGGGGTCTTTGTCTGGTTTTGGGATCATGGTAGTGCTGGCCTTACGAAATGAGTTTGGAAGTTTTTGTCCATTTCTCTTTTTTTTGAAACAGTTTCAGAAAAATAGGTATTAAATCTTCTATAAATGTTTGGTAGATCTCCTTTCGGAAGACATTTGGCCCTGGACTTTTTGTTCAGAGATTTTTGATTACTGATTCAATTTTCTTTCTGGTTATAGGTTTATTCAGGTTTTCTATTTCTTCTGTGTCAGTTTTAGTAGTTTATAAGTTTCTAGGAATTTATCCATATCTTCCAGATTGTCTAATTTGTTGGCGTATAATTGCTCATAATATTCTCTTATAATTGTTTGTATTTCTTCGGTGTTGGTTGTGAGCTCTCCTCCTTCATTCATAATTTTAATTTGGGTCCTTTCTCTTTTATATTTGATAAGGCTGGCTAGGGGTTTATCAGTCTTATTGATTCTTTTAAAGAACCAGCTCCTAGTTTTGTTCATGTGGTCTACTATGTTTTTGATTTCTCTATCATTGATTTCTGCTTTGATCTTTATTCTTTCTGTTTTCCTGCTGGATTTAGGCTTTAGGTGTAAGGTTAGGTTGTGTATTTGAGACTTTGTTTCTTGAAAAAGGTCTATATTTCTATATTTTTCCCTCTTAGGGCTGCCTTTGCTGCATCCTAAAGGTTTTGAACTGTTTTCATTTTCATTTGCTTCCATGTATTTTTAAAATTCTTTAATTTGCTGTTTGACCCATTCATTCTTTAGTAGGATGTTCTTTAACCTCCATGTATTTGTGGTCCTTCCAAATTTCTTTTTGTAGCTGACTTCAAGTTTCATAGCTTGTGTTCTAAAAATATGCATGATATGATCTCAGTGTTTTTGTACTGGTTGAGATCTGATTTGTGACCCAGGATGTGATCTCTTCTGGAGAATGTTCATGTACACTAGAAAAGAATGTGTGTTCTGGTGATTTAGGATGAAATGCACTATATATATCTGTTAAGTCCATCTCGCCCAGTGTGTCATTCAAAGCTCTTGTTTCCTTGTTTATCTTTTACTTTGATGATTTGTCCTTTGCTGTGAGCAGATTATTAATGTTCCCTACAATTATTGTATAATTATCAGTGAGTTTTTGAAATTTTGTTAGGTTTATATAATTGGATGCTCCCAAGTTAGGGGCATAAATATTTACAATTATTAGATCTTCTTGTTGAATGGACCCCTTTATTATGATGTAGTGCCCTTCTTCATCTCTTATTACAGTCTTTAGTTCAAAATCTAGTTTTTGTGGGACGCCTGGGTGGTTCAGTTGGTTAAGCAGCTAGCTATGGCTCAGGTCATGATCCCAGGGTCCTGGGATTGAGTCCCACATAGGGCTCCTTGCTTGGCAGGGAGCCTGCTTCTCCCTCTGCCTCTGCCTGCCTCTCTGTCTGCCTGTGCTCGCTCGCTCTCTCTCCCTCTGTCTCTGACAAATAAATAAATAAAATCTTTTTTAAAAAAATCTAGTTTTTGTGATATAAAAATGGCCTTCCGGCTTTCTTTTGATTTCCATTAGCATGATAAATGGTTCTCCACCTCCTTACTTCCTTTTTTTTCCGTACCCCCTCATTTTCAATCTAGTGGTGTTTTGGGATCTAAAATGAGTTTCTTATAGGCAGCATATTGATGGAACTTATTTTTTTTATCCATTCTGATACCCCATATCTTTTGATAGGAGCATTTAGTGCATTTACATTCAGAATAATTATCAAAAGATATAAATTTATTTAGTTAATTAATTTTTTAAAAGAAGATTTTATTTATTTATTTGATAGAGACATAGAACACAAGTAGGCAGAGTGGAAGGCAGAGGGAGAGGGAGAAGCAGACTCTCCACTGAGCAGGGAGCCTGATGTGGGGCTCTATCCCAGGACCCTGGGATAATGACCTGAACCGATGGCAGCCACTTAACCGACTGAGCCACTCAGGTGCCTCAAAAGATATAAATTTAGTGCCATTGTATTACCTGTAAAGTTATTGTTCCTATATATTGTCTCTGTACCTTTTGGTCTTTGTTACTTTTTGGCTCTCTCTCTGCTCAAAGGATCCCCTTTAATTTTTCTTGCAGGACTGATTTAGTGTTCACAAATTCCTTTAGTTTTTGTTTGTCCTGGAAACTCTTTGTCTCTCCTATTCTGAATGACAGCCTTGCTGGATGAAGTATTCTTGGCTGCATATTCTTCCCATTTAGCATGTAGAATGTGTTATGCCAGTCCTTTCTGGCCTGCAAGGTCTGTGTGGACAAGTCTGCTGTCAGCCTCATGTGCGTTGACAGATAGAAATTTGCTTCAACACATGCCCACAGCCTGATCTATAAATTTGAGAAATATTTTTCCAGTGTGTTAAATTGCCCATCAAGAAGTTTAAGGCTTTTCTATCTGCTTCGTAGGATGTTTCATGAAACAAGGCAAAATAAAATTCAGATGTCCACAGAAAGGAAAGTACTTTAGATTCAAAATTGTCTTTTTCTTTTGTTTACAGGCATCTCTCATTTAATTATATTCATAGTTTGGTCACCTAAAATATATACATACAAATAATTTTTATATTGAATAGCTTCTTTTTTCATGTTTTTATCTGATTATTAAATAGGAATTTTATATAATCACTAGGCTGTTAGAACAAGAGGAATTCAGATTTTAAATGCCATTTTATGTCTGAAACCCTACATAATTTGAAATATTTGGATTAATAGACATTGGATTATCAGTGCCTTGTAGCTAACTCTGGAACCAGGACTTTCCCTAGCCCTAATTGCTGAATGACTTCTTCCAATACCAGGAATGCTCTTGAACAGTGAATGATTACAATGTAGTTATATATTGAGGCGAAAATACTTTGTAGAATGTCAAGTGGTTAGTTGAAATAGAATTCTGATTCTGACAAAATGCAGTATTAGTGTATTTTTTTAGATGAGATTTGTGATAAATTTTGCTTCTGATATTTCAAAATATGATACAGAGATTTAGCTCTTTTTCAAAGTCCCTTTTCGTCCTAGCTATTTGTTTTAATAGTTTTAATGTAACTGAGAATTTCTGAAAGACATAACTGTCAAATGGGGATGGGTAACAATTAAGCCATTTTGTATTCAATTTCACATTTTTCCTCTATGAAAGAAAAATAATTACTGTTTACGTGATGTTTACATGTATTTCAGAATTTGTTCTAGCAGTTAAACTATCTATTGAATGTAAATTATATCTCCTTTAATGCTTTGCTTTGTAATAACAAAGCTAAGATAGGTTTTCTTAAAACTTGAGAATGGGAAATACTTGATTCATTTTAGTAAAGAAAGATCTTGTCAAGTTTGTGTCAATTAAGAACTAGTTAAATTTCTTATTTCAGGTTCTTTGTAAGAAGTCTACAGTAATGCCTAACTTACCCCTCAGAACCAAAGAGGAACAAAAAGACCTCTGCATGCTAAAATACATGTCATAATCATGAATTCAAACTCATATTTAACTGTATTTCCAGTGGAGTACATGAGGGCACATTCAGAGCTTATTTTCTTCTCATTTATAGATACAGTTCGACAAGCTTAGCTATCCAGTTAAAATGAAAACAAGGTATTGATAAGAAATGTTATGCACATGACCATAGCTGGCAGTTACAGCTGGCAGTCTGTAAAGGAGTAGACAAAAGTAGAAAAATTACAATTGAGAACTTTAAAATAGAGTAGTTTGAGTTTTGTTACAGAAGGGAACAGCTTTATGCTTCAGTGGCCCTGGAAGCTATTGGATTGTACAATACTACTTACTCACTGATTTAAATTCATTACACATCTGTTGTATTGCTGTCATGTACTTAACATTCTGTTGTGTGTTGAGGCTTTCTGTAGGCTACTAATATGCATAATAACAGTCCTAGGAAAGAAGGAAATGTATATTATGTCTTACTGAAGACATCATTTGATATTTGTTGGAGTAAATAGTTATCTTATATGGGACATGCCATTCTCTGATGTTAGCACAGAATAAAGAAGCCCTTACAGTCTTTATCAATCTATAAGTCACTGTCTCTGTGTTTATGTATTACAACATTCCCATGCATTTAACGATTAAATAGTGTCACATATCTGTTCCTACTAAAGTATTTATGTAAGTTCTTATATTTGAATAACTGTGTATAATACTGACTATTCTTTATAAGATTTGAAAATTTTAGAATGTGAGAATTAGTGAGTTTTTAGATTTTGAATTTAATTTTGATTTTGTTTTTATTTATATTGATGTAGACTTGGCACTTTAAGCTTGAGCCCAACTTTGGTGCTATTTTTAGCATGGAAGAAAATCATGAAACAACTCAACATTTTTGATAGTTTTGTTACATAAATGACCAGATTTTTATTTGAATCGTCAATATAAAACTTTAAAAGTCATATTGGATTTTATTAAGTATTCTTTTCAATACAGAAGAATTAGAAAAGCTAATCAAAAGTGTTAATTAAATAGGAAAAATGTCTCTTTTCTTTTATTCTCTCCTCTCCGTCAAACTTATACTTTTATAAAGTAATTAAAAATTGCTTTAATAAACCCTATAACCAGCAGATAGTATGCCTTATTTTACACTCTAGCAGTGGTTTTCCTTTGCAGTTAACCAGGTTTGTTATAAATAGCTGTTGGTTTGTTGTTTTTTTTTTTTTTTTTTTGTCAGAGAGAGTGAGCACAGGCAGACAGAGTGGCAGGCAGAGGCAGAGGGAGAAGCAGGCTTCCTGCTGAGCAAGGAGCCCGATGTGGGACTCGATCCCAGGATGCCGGGATCATGACCTGAGCTGAAGGCAACCGCTTAACCAACAGAGCCAACCGGGCGTCCCTAAATAGCTGTTTAAAGTCACTTAGTTAGGGGTGCCTGGGTAGCTCAGTTAGATAAGCATCTGCTTTTGGCTCAGGTCATGATTTCAGGGTCCTGGGATCCAGCCCTGCATCAGGCTCCCTGCTCAGCAGGGAGTCTGCTTCCCCCTCTTCCTTTGCCCTTCCCCCTGCTCCTGCTTGTCTCTCTTGCTCATGCTCTCTTTCTCAAATAAATAAATAAATAAATCTTAAAAAAAAATAAAGTCACTTAGTTAAAATGTTATATTAGCAATTATAACTAAGGAGTTAAGAAATTCGTATTTATTGATGTACAACTTTTCCATATTTTCTTACCTTTTACAGTTTTGCACTGATGGGAAGTTTTTTGTTCAATTTATTTTCTGTTCCAAAGAATATATGTCGGGTTTTGTGATTATTGAACATGCACAACAGCATCATTTTCGAATTATAACATAAAAACCCTTATATTTTACAGTTGGAACAAGTAATTGATTGGCAAATTGAGTCATTTAGTTAAAACGTGGGATCATAAAAATTTTCTTCTAACTTAATATATTAGTGTTTATTTGTGTCCCAATGTTTTGATATTCATCATGGTTTCTTCATTAAATATAGGACTACTCTTTGGAATTCTGCAGAGTGGTTCTTGTTTAAAGCACACTCATTATGTATCATCAGCAATTTCTAGTTTTAGTTTCTTTAAAATGGAGTGGAAACAAGACACTTGAAAGAATCTGATGGCATAGTCTTAGGAGTGTTTAAGATTTTTTCTCCTCTTATAGTTGTTTTGACTATAGTTAATCAGACAGAACTTTTTAAAAAAAAGGTAATTGCTGGGGCGCCTGGGTGGCTCAGTGGGTTAAGCCTCTGCCTTTGGCTCGGGTCATGATCTTAGGGTCCTGGGATCAAGCCCCACATCTGGCTCTCTGCTCAGCAGGGAGCCTGCTTTCCTCTCTCTCTCTGCCTGCCTCTCTGCCTACTTGTGATCTCTCTCTCTCTGTCAAATAAATAAATAAAATAAAATAAAATTTAAAAAAGGAAATT
Source organism: Mustela nigripes (assembly GCF_022355385.1). Taxonomy (NCBI): domain Eukaryota; kingdom Metazoa; phylum Chordata; class Mammalia; order Carnivora; family Mustelidae; genus Mustela; species Mustela nigripes. The sequence goes on from NC_081574.1 coordinate 27,455,590, forward strand.
GCTGTGTCTTTTAACATGTTCAGTGTAAATTTTTTTTTGTGGTCATGTGTTATTGATTTGACATATTTAATTAAATCAATTACCATAAAAAGTATATCTGGTATAAAGAATTAGTTTGGGACTAAACACTACTGACAATTAGGAAGCATACAAGTCAACATGCTTATAAGCATATATGCTTAGTAAGTATATAAGTTGAATGCAGAAGCACCTTGCTGTACTAGGGAGTAGCCAACAGCTGTAAGCATATTTGGTTATTAGGGAATGAAGAATAACTGTAATCCAGTGTGTCCTTTAAATGAAGGTCAATTTAGAAAGCTTGTACTTACAAAAAAGCATTACAACTGTGCTGGTAGTTATTGAAGTTTAAGTTGAATTACCCTCTCTTAATTTTTTTAGGATTTCTGTATTATTACGTGATATTTCAGAAAATCTGTATTCATTGAGGAAGATGATACTTGGTTCTGCCGAGACTGTTCAGTTATTACCATTGGAAGATCCAGCTGCTGACAGAGTACAACAGAAACAAATTAGAAAACAGAAAATTTTTACTGAAGTTGAAGATGATCTATGGGACACAACACTTGATAACTTAATTATACATGATGAAGGAAATGTACTTCGAAATGAAGTGAAACAAGAAGAAGATGGGCTTGAAGCTGGATTAGAAGAAGGCAATAAGTTGAAAGAGAACAAAGAAAGAATTTGTTTGATGTCGTTAGATATTACAGAACGTGACCTCCAAATTTTGGAACAGCAGGCTCAGGAAAAATTTCATAATGAGACTTGCAAATCTCCTGAGGTACTAAAAAAATAGAAAACAATTTTTATTCATTAGTAGGGGTTGGCTGATTTTTTTCTGTGAAAGGGCAGATAGTAAACATTTAGACTATGCAGATCAATTACATGTTTTCTGGTATTACTATTCAATTCTGTCTAAAAATTTAGTGTGAAAGCAACTATAGACAAGTGCAAATAAATGAGCTTGTTTGTATTTTGATGAAACTTTATTTATTTTAAAGATTTTATTTATTTATTTGACAGACAGAGATCACATGTAGGCAGAGAGGCAGGCAGAGAGAGAGAGTGAGAGAGAGAGAGAGAGGAGGAAGCAGTCTCCCCGCTGAGCAGAGAGCCTGATGCCGGGCCCGATCCCAGGACCCTGAGATCATGACTGGCAGAGGCTTTAACCCACTGAGCCACCCAGGTGCACCTTGATGAAACTTTATTAACAAAAACAAAAAGTGGGCTGAATTTGGCTTGTGAGTTATAGTTTGCTGTTTTTGACTTAGTATAATAAGCACAACTTAATGGTCTTATAATGGAAGGATTTAAAACGCCAGTACACATTTGTTGGATTTTAGTATTTCTCCTTATTTTTATGTAATAGATATAGATAAAAATAAATAATAGATAAAGATGTAATAGATAAAGATGGCTTTTTTGGATTTCCCATATTTCTACTAGTTAACGCTTCCAAACTTGATTTTTGGGAGTAGTTATATTTCCCTATACAAGATTTTCTTTGCTTACTTATTGTGAGAGTGTTTCTGATAAACTAGTGTTTTTACTCGACACTAACCTTTAGTGTTATCTGGAAAGTCAGTGACCTACGTTTTTTTCTTAATAGATTGTTGTGAAACATTTTATATTATCTGTCAGCTTCATATTTAGATTTCTAATATGTTCTGAGTAGTTTAATTTGTGAGGTTGTTTTTCTCCTGGCTAAGTTAAGGATGTTTTTTGAAATACTGAAGTTGTATTAGAGAAGAAATCTGTATTTTTTTTTATTGTAAAGACACATTATAAAATGAGGTATCATGTAGCTGTATTTTTTATCTCACTTGTTTTTCATTAGTTTCGGAAATTACCTATGATGCCCGTATTTGGTAGAATTTTGTACATTTTATTTTGTAATAACTAAGTTTATAGTTTTTAAAATTAAATTTGAAAGTCATTTAATAGGGCTGTTTCCCTCTTCAGTTTTCTAATGTCAGTCAAAAGTCTCAGTAGTTGAGAAATTCTGTTTGGTAACTATATTAGAAATCACGTCTACCAATATATAAATGCATTTAAAAAAAATGATTTTCAGACTGTTCTCATACCAACCACTTTTAAAACAGATTCCCCTTTTAGGAAATATCATTTGCTAATGTCTGCATCACGCTTTAGCTTTTTGAAAATTTCTTATTAGGTATACATTTTAAGACAGTATTTTTTGTATCATAATATAGAATTATGACCAGGATTTCATGATCTGTCATCTTTTATCCCAATTCTTGCCATTTTTATTGTGTGATAATTAGCAGTTTTTTTCTTTACTTATTAAAGATCCTATTTTAAAAGTAAAAATTTTTTTTCTTTTTTTATAAAGCTTATTTTAACATCCTTTTTTTCTTTTTTTAAAGATTTTTTTTATTTATTTGACAGAGATCACAAGTAGGCAGAGAGAGAGAGAGAGAAAGAGAGAGGAAGGGAAGCAGGCTCCCTGCTGAGCACAGAACCTGATGCGGGGCTCGATCCCAGGACCCTGGGATCATGACCTAAGCTGAAGACAGAGGCTTTTAGCCCACTGAGCCACCAAGGCGCCCCTTAACATTCTTTTTTAAGGGGCACCTGGGTTGCTCAGTCAGTTAAGTGTCTGACTCTTGATTTCAGCTCAGGTCATGATCTCAGTGTTGTGAGATCAGGCCCCTCATTGGGGCAAGGAGCCTGCTTAAGATTCTTTCTCCCTCTGCCCTTCCAGGCCCCTCAAATAAATAAATAAATAAATAGATAGATAAAAATAAAATACTTTTAAAGACTGGTTTTTGCAGATAAATTATGACTATGCTTCCTTTTCCTACTTTCAACTTAAATATTAGACTTTTGGGGTCCTTCTACATTTCTTTTATTCAGGGGTCCCATGCTGTTGGACACTTGCTTCCTGGGGATTCCCAAATTATTATAAAGTTTTCTCATATCCAAACATTGACAACAGCTGTATAAATAACTTATCTGACACTATTTTTCAAGTATTTGTAGAAGCCGTTTGTAAAATAATGATTTATTTAAAGGTATTGTTATAGTCATAGGAGCTTTTTGTGATCTTTTAAAAATGAGTGGATATAAAAGAACCAACTGTCTTACAATAGAATAGAAATTTTCAACACAGTAAAGAGGTTCTTGTGCTTAAGTTGGGACACACAGTTTGATATTGTTTAACTATTGTTGAACTTAGCACTTGTACTCTGTCTTAGATTGTGGGCTTTATATCAAGTCTGTCTCTCTTGTCTATCTTTCCAATTACATTTCTTTCTTTCTCTTTTTCTTTGATTCTTTGTTTCTGTTTATTCTCCTTTTTCTTCTTCCTTACTACCCTTTCTTCCTATCTATGCCTCATATAACCACGTAAATAGGTATTATAAATTTATCTATTAGGCAAGAAGAGGAAGTAGTCTACAGATATCTAGTGTATAGGAACTTTATTTTGTAGAAAACAGGGTATGAGGCCAATTATATTGGAAAATTAATGTTCAAAATATTTTTTAAAACATTTATCTTCTAAGGATAAAGAAGAGGATCTATCTTATGTAATTGAAAGTGATGAAGATTTAGAAATGGAGATGATTAAGGTATGTTTGAAATTATCAAAATTTACTTCCAGTTCTTTCAAAAAGGACAATTATGTAAAATATTACCTAGTTCTAAATGTCCCCCCACAATGAGATTACTATCATTTATATAACCATTAGATTTTATTTTCCGTTTATTTATTTCCGTTTATTTATTGTTTCCGTTTCATATTTGTTTACATCTTTATATGGCCTATGAATGTTTTAGTAGTAGTATACTAATTCTTACATATTATAAAACATATTCTTATCAGGTCACTTCTTTTAATCTCTTCCTGGAATGTTGGTAGTGATTTTTCCCTCCTCTATTGAAATAGGTTTCTTTCTCTTCCCATCCATGTGTATCCCCTTTTATTTGGGAGTTCTGTTGGTATACATTCAATATTCTTCTTTACTTCTTTTGGCTTTAGTTACTATGGATATATTATATATCATTTTCTAATGTTTTAAATTATTTCATTTTCCATTAATTTATTATCAAAGTTGAAAATATTATTTTGTAATTATAAATTTTCTTTTCTTTTTTTTTTTTTTTAAAGATTTTTATTTATTTGACAGACAGACCACAAGTAGGCAGAGAGGCAGGCAGAAAGAGAGAGAACGAGGAGGCAGGCTCCCTGCTGAGCAGAGAGCCCGATGTAAGGCTCGATCCCAGGACCCTGGGATCATGACCTGAGCCGAAGGCAGAGGCTTTAACCACTGAGCCACCCAGGTGCCCCTGTAATTATAAATTTTCTACCGTTATACCCAACCTCCAGTTTCTTTGTCAGGAATGAACCAGGGATGAACCAGGGATGGACAATAAGAAAATCTTAAATTTCAGATTAATTGAAAATTAAGAAAAACACAAAAGTTCATTGTTATTCATGCTTTTTATTCCTCATCTTTAGATTGATGTGAAATTTTTGTTCTTTTTTTAACGAAATGAGATTAGGTTCCTTATTCTTCGTTATGAACTGGAATAGTAGGTAGTGATTAGGAATCATAGTCCTAATATGATTAGGAATATAGTGATTAGGAGTCACTAAGTAGTGACTAGGAATATGAGCCTGAATTTAGATGTGGGTTTAAATCCCAGCGTCTCCATTTATTTGCTCTGTGACTTTGGGCATGTTTCTTAGTCTTTTCAATACTCAGTTAATAGCTGTTATTATTTAAGGTGTTATTTGTGAAGAGCTTGTTCAGAGCCTGGCATTTCCTAAGTGTTTAATAAATATTAGCTAATAGTAATAATAGGACATAAATACTAAATCATATTCTATGATTAACCATTTCTCTGAGGAGTGCTGTTCAAGTAGCACATGTAGAGGACACTTGCAGACTTCCACAAACTTAAATTGTATATTGAACCTCTTAGAAGGCAATCTGGATGCCCATATGAGAGAACTTTATTTTCAAAATGCTTTTCTAAGTATATTTGTTGACTTGAATAAAAAATCAGAAACAGAATCACTCTTTTTCTTTCCCAGGCCTGAAATGAATACACTTTTTAGAAAACTATGAAAGTCAAGTTTATTAAATTGAAGGTTTAATAAAAAGAGAAAATGAGAACTGTGGTTTAATAATCCTTCTGTCTCTTTTCAGTAAAAAACTGTACAGATGAAACAATTTTGAAATATCCTAATGTTCTTTAAACAGATAATCTTCATTTAGGGGAGAAAATCCAATATTGTCAAGCCAAAATAAAGAGCAACTTTATTCACATTTGTAATATTCCATTCTTAAAATTTGCATCTTTTATTGTTTTCATAATTCACATAAACGTATTCACATAATTCACAGAAACACATTTATTGTTTGCTTACTGTTTAAATCTTATGCTGACACATGATAGGAGAAACTCCTTTCAAAAATATCAGTAAAACTCACATGTACCTCTTGACAGTTGAAAACACCGAAGTATGATAAAGGAAAAAAAGTTCTAAAATCAAATTTTATTCAAAATTTTGATAATTTGCCCCACAGGCAGTTTATGATATGCTATTAACGAACCCTGTTTATGCTGGAAGTATTCCATCTTTGGCCTTATGCCTTAGAAACCATTCTTGAACACATATTTAAACTAGAGCACACATGTTCTTTTGTGGTATTGGTTGCACATCTGCCAGCTTTGAACAAAATTGTAGGTTCTGTTAATAATACTTCTTTTGTGTTGGGTGAAAAGATGCGACACTGTCAATGGTTTTGCTTTTAAGATTGCTTTTAAACTTTCAGTCTTTAGAAAACCTAAATACTGGCACGGCAGATCCAGTTCATTCAAAATGCAGAGACATGCAAAGAAATCCGGATGTTCCTTTTGAAGATGACGAAGATGAGATTGAAGCTATTGAAGAAGAAGAGGAGGGTGCAGGTAAGCACTGGAACATGTTTGAAACGACTCACCTCTCCTACCTACTGCTGCCTCGAATTTAGGATCTAGTTTTTAAACATTTTGGAGGCAAGGATTTTGTGGCGTGTAATTAATGAGGTCCTAAAACCTTGTCATTAGCTGCTTTGGTGTTTGGTCTTTATAAAGCAACAATCTTACCATTTATGAAAGTAGAGGGATAGAAGCATTGTGGTATTTGGTGCACTTGGTGACGTGAAACTTTTCTTCCTGAATTTTGTATTTTGTCAAAATAGTAGAAAATCATTATTAAGAATAATTACTTAATAAACATTATTGTTAAAGGCATAGATACATGCTGTTTGTTTTTTAGGAACTTATTCCTTCAAACAAATGGCACAATGTCAGGCAGCAAAATGGACTGATTTTCATACTGTGTATGCTAACTATAGTTAGGAATCTGTGAAATGAACCTCTTATTATTTAAGTGTAAGTGACAATATTTGTTATAGCAAACCACGGGGTCTTCTCATAAAGTAGAACACTCCTCAAGAGCTATATTTGTCAGTGTTACAGTGTGGGAAAATTAAAATAGATATTGTAGGTGGAAAGTACACGAAAATGTTACTCTGTTTTCTTCTATTAAATGAAGGCATAACATCTCCAAATCAATTTAGCTCTCTATTTAGAATTGTTAAAAGCTGAGAAATCTAATAATGAATGTTCATTTGTTTGTAGATGAGTGGTCTTGATTCTTTGCTTTGCTCTGCCTTGGCCACTCATGAACTGTTCAACCTGCGTAGAAAATAAAAATTAGTTGAATAAAATCAACGTAACTCCATTGTTCTATGCCTTTAGAGTTGCAGTCAAGGATTTGGTGGACAGCTAACTAAAATGAAGATGTAATTTTATCTGTGGATTTCTTTGTGGTAGTAATGTAATTTCTGATTACTATTAATTTAAAGTTGGATGTATTATGAAATTTGCATTGGTATGTCGCTTGCCATGGTTGGGTTTGAATGTTAGGTTTTAGCACTATAGCAAACTAGCAAATTCTAAAACATTGTTTTCTTCCAGTGTTGACAAAGTGTGAATCATTTTGTAGTAGAAGTACAAAATTATAATCCTTAGTATTAGGTAATAATCAAAGTAACTAAAATCATGACAGGTATCCAGAGGACTGAATTAGTTGGATTTAAAAGACAGGAAACAGAGATGTCTGGTACTTATCACTGTATTCTTTAAAAGAAGTCGATGAAATAAAACTTGCATTCCCTATCACTTGTATTATAACATAAATGACTATTTCATCTTATTTTAAGACCATTCATTACCAGGACCTAATGCAAGCCAAATTAATTTCCTCAAGATCTATTTTGGCCATTCCAGTTTTAAGCCGTGAGTATAATTTCAGTTAATTAAATTGCATATTTACAATTTTCTTCACAAAGGAAAAATAGCAAATAATCCATCTGTTTAATAGTAATAGCAAAACATCACTGTAGTTTATACATTCTACACTGCATTTCCTGTAAGTGACTAAAATAACTACAAAGTTATTTTAAAATAATATTTATTTAAAATTTGTATCTACAAATTATATTTATGAGAGGAAAGTGATTTTCTTTACCATAGAGAGTTCTGTATAGATACTAGTTTAAACACATTAATAAATTAATCTTAATGTTGACTTGTTTTTCATTAAGTATGTGTTGTCTATTTCATACAACTTACTGTACAAAGCATGCTGAGATAATAGAAATTCATGAGATAACAGTTTGAAGAATAGTGATAATCTTATCAGTTTTAATATATTCAAATGTATTTATGTCTAAAGGGGCACATTTATAAGTATTAAAATAAGGTGAATAAAAATGAGGTGAGGAACAAGTAATTTTGAATAAAACTAATAAGAATGTTAAAACCTAGACTGCATTTTTCTTATTCTGCAAATTTAAAATTTAACCCATGGAAACATTTCTTTCTTCTTCTTTGATCTTAATTTTTTTTAAATTAAACTATGTCCTACATAGAGAAAAGTGCACATAAATGTACAGATCAATGAACTTTTACAAGCACCCAGTGTAACCAGGACTCACATAAGGAAAAAAATAGGTCATTATCAGCACATCAGAAGATCACCTTTCCTATTGATTTTTCCCTCAACATTTTATTAAAAAAATTTTCAAAGGTACAGGAAAGTTGAAAGAATTTTTTTTACTATGAATACCTGTTATTCAACATTTTAGTATACTTGCTTTATCATTATATCCATCTATCACCTCTCTATCCATTCTTTAATCTACCTAATTTAAAAAATGCATCTCAGGGTAGACTGGACATCATTATTTATCTCTCTAAGTACTTCAGTGTATAAATCATTAACTGTAGTTAAATATTTATGGTGTAATCTTTTGATGGAAAATTTACATGCAAGAAGATGGTCAAACCTTAAATGTGCATATGGAACATTACAGTAACTCCAGAAAGTTCCCTCATGTCCCTTTTCAGGCAATCCTGGCCTCTGGAGCATTTCTTTAATTAATTAATTAATTAATTAGAGAGAGAAAGCATGTGCACACACATATGAGAGAGAGAGTGCGAGAGAGAAAGGGTGCTTGCACTTTCTTGCGCATGCAAGTGCCCGGAGGGGCAGAGGGAGAGGGAGAGAGAATGTTAAACAGGTTCCATGCCCAGCATAGAGCCCAATATGGGGCTCCATTTCACAACCCTGACATCATGACCTGAGTCAAAATCAAGAGTTAGATGCTTAACTGACTGAGCCATCCAGTTGTCCCTCTTTTATTTTAATCAATAAATTTATGTCAATATATTGAAGCTTAAAAATGTAAAAGAAATTCTATTAGAGGGGTGCCTGGGTGGGTCATTCTGTTAAGCTTATGACTCTTGGTTTTGGCTCCAGTTGTGATCTCAAGTGGTGAGCTCGAGCCCCTTGATGGCCTGTGCTCAGCATGGAGTGTGCTTGAGATTCTCTCCCTCTCTCTCTACTTGCTCACGTGCATGCTCTCTCTAAAATAAAACAAATAAATACAATCTAAAATAAAATAAATAGGGCGCCTGCGTGGCTCAGTGGGTTGAGGCCTCTGCCTTCAGCTTGGATCGTGGTCCCAGGGTCCTGGTATCGAGCCCCATGTTGGGCTCTCTGCTCGGTAAGGAGCCTGGTTCCCCCTCTCTCTCTGCCTGCCTCTCTGACTACTTGTGATCTCTTTCTGTCAAATAAATAAATAATCTTTAAAAAAATAAAATAAAATATATACATACAGTCTTTAAGAAAAAGAAATTCTGTTAGAGGTAGTGAAAAAATTAAATGTTTTTCCACTTGTCCTTGGGTTTCTTGTTAGTAAAACAAAATAGCCTTTTTGCTTTTTACCCTCCAGGGTTCAGTGGAAGGTGATTCATTCTGTTTTGGAAGAAAGGAGAGATAATGTTGTTGTGATGGCAACTGGTAAGTTGTACATAAGCGATAACTTAGTCCTCTAAAATATAAAACTTAAAGGTTTTTAAATGTGTGATCTTTTATTACACTCTCAAAATATAAATACAAATGCAAATGGTATAAAATACAGAAGAGAGTAATCTGAGATTAGATGCTCAAATTTATGCAGAAATTAGCTCTTAGGAGGATAGCATGTTAGTAGGGACCGTTCATCTCACACAAGTACATTGTAGGAAGAAAGTACCAAGGCTTTATTTTTATTTTTATCAGTGTATTATTTTTATTTCCAGGATATGGAAAGAGTTTGTGCTTCCAGTACCCTGCTGTGTATTCAGGCAGGATAGGCCTTGTCATCTCTCCTCTTATTTCTTTGATGGAAGACCAAGTCCTCCAGCTTAAGTAAGTAATGTTTTCTTCCTCCCCCCTTCCTTCCTTCCATTTTTACGTCATCACTCACCCAATGTGGGGCTTGAGTTTACAACCCCAAGATGAAGAGCTGCAGGCTCTATCCACTCAGCCAGCCAGGTGCCCTGGTAATGTTTTCATTGCTACATTATCACCCTTTTTTTCTTTCATGAGGGAAACATGTGACCTATCATGTATGTTAAAATCTAGTTCCCAGTAACACATTTCTGTGAATGTTGCTCTGTCTTTTTTAGTGATAAATGACTCTTTGGTGGAAGAACTTATCTTCTTTCTTGAGTTCTTTATAGTCCAAGGCTACCAGATGGTCTCAATAAAAATTTTTGTAACCGCAAACTCTAAGCCAGTTTACATCCATATCTCAAAATTCTTTTCTCTTTTAGTTACCCTTGCTCTTTAGCTTGGTATAAAGTATATACATGGAAGTATAATTTTTAGTTACAGAAAAATTTTAAACCTCTTTAATGTGAGCTTGCAATTTTTCTGAAAAACCTGCCCTGACAACCTGCTTTCTTTTTCCTTTTTTTAAAAGATTTTATTTATTTGACAGAGCGAGAGAGAGAGTGCACGCGCGCACGCACAAGCAGGGGGAGGAGCAGAGGGAGAGGGAGAAACAGGTTCCCCACTGAGCAGGGAGCCTGAAGTGGGGCTCAATCCCAGGAACCTAGGACCATGACCTGAGCCAAAGGCAGACGCTTAACCAAGTCAGCCATCCAGGTGCCCCAACAACCTTCTTTCTAATACTGCCTTTGGAGGAATTTGTTTATCAAATTAATGAGGTACAAAAAGAGTGAGGATTACAAAGAAGAGGACTGTTCATTGTATTTCCTTAGTCCTTAACAATGAAATTGATCTATGTAGTATGTACATGGCTCCAAGAATACTTGTTTTTCTTCTTATAGAATGTCCAACATTCCAGCTTGTTTTCTGGGATCGGCACAGTCAAAAAATGTTCTAGAAGATATTAAATCGTGAGTAATTTATATGGTTTCTGATGTATGTGAGAATTTTATACAAAATTGTATATAAAAATATATAATTTATTTAAAATTTTATATAAAAATTTTTATTTAATTTGTGGACAAAATGTTCATGATTTAAAAATATACTTTGTTTTTATAGTACATTTATAGAATTGTTCAATTTAAAAATCTTTCAAACTTAAATCTATTATTTTTAGTTCTTGGACTGTGAAGTTAGCATTGTCATATTGTTTTAAAATTTTGGTTTTGAACAAGAATTAGGAGAGTAGGTATCTCCTTTTACAGAGGAGCAAATTGAGGCCCAGAGAAAATAATTTGCTTAAAGTCATTCGATGAGTTAATGGCTGAGCGGGGACTGGATTCTAGATCTCTTGCCCCACCAGTCCTAAATGGCTTAATTCCTAATAAGAATGAAATTTCGAACATACACAAAAATTTGTGTGTATTTATATAGATTAACATGTATTTTGTTAGTAAACACACATATATACATGTATTTATTGTTTTGATAAATTCATACAAATATATCACCCAAACCCCTATCAGGGTATAGAGTATTACTCTCGCTCCAGAAGCTTGTACATGTCGCTTCCCAGTCTGTCCTTCTTTCTCCATTTTAAGGCAGATCACTGTCTTTTTTTCCTACCATACTTTTGCCTGTTTTAGAACTTCATATAAATGGAGTCATACAATATGAACTTTTCTGTAAGACTTCTTTCATTCAGCAAAAGGTTTTGAGAATATTTCATGTTGTATGTATCCATGGTTTTTAAAAAATATATCAGAGTGCTATGTCATTGTATGAAAATACGATAGTTTGTTTTTTTCATTTCCTTATCAGGAGATGCCTAAGCTGTTTGTAGTTTAGGGCTATTAATGATAAAGCTGCTATGAACATTCTTATAAGTTTTTTTGAATGTTTTCTTTCTCTTTCAACATCATAAATTACCTTTATTGAGGTATAATTGACATACAATAATTTTTACATACTTAATATATCTAATTTGATGAGTTTGGCATATAAACACCCACAAAACCATCATCACAGTCCAGATGATGCACGTATATCTGTCATCCTCAAAGTATGCTCATTCCTTTTGTAATCCATCCCCCTCTCTTTTTCCTACCTTCTTTACCCCACTCACCAGGTAACTATGAATCTGTTTTCTGTCCCTCTAGGTTAGCTTGCATTTCCTCAAATTGTACATAAACAGAATTAGTCCTATAATATGTGCTCTTGTTTTGTCTGGTGTAGATCACACAGCATAATTACTTTGAGATTCATCCATCTTGTTACATGTATCAATAGTTCGTTCCTTTTTTTTAATTGGTGAATACATTACTTCATATGGAGGCAGAGGCTTTAACCCACTGAGCACCCAGGTGCCTCTGTCCTTATAGTTATTATTACTATATTACACTGAAGAAACTGAGGCACACTAAAGTTAAGTACTTAGCTAAGATCACTTAGCTTATAAGAAGTTGAATTGAGACTCAAACCTTGGGCAGTTTGACATCAGAGCTTGTTATTTATACTGTTTTTTAATGTGAATTAGAATATTGAATAATTTCATGAGATTAAAAGCATATCTATTTTGTTCCTAATTCCTAATGAAAGCGCCATGCCTACCATGCAGTAGATGAAATATTTTGAAGTCTTTTTATAAGGGAAATTAATTTTCATTCTATTTTACTTTATGTTTTCACTTGGTAGAATGAAAAGGAGACTATATATTTTTAATGCCCTACTAACCTCTATTACAAACATTGTCTTAGTTAGGATTCTGTCTGCCCAGAACAGAAAAAAGTCAAGCTAGCTTAAGCAAATACTGAATTTTGTATTAAGGATATAGGAATGTCTCGTGGATCACAGTGAACACAAGTTATCTACCCCTTAGGAAGAGACTTGGAATTGGGTATCAAGAATACAATAAGGCTTTCTTTTATTTATAGCCTCTGTGTGTCTTCCTTATTCTTCTGAGGAAATGAGCATTTTCCACTTTTCTAGTCACAAGATGGAGAAGACCACTCTGCAGCAACTTTTTTCAAATATTACAGGTCTTGCCATTGGCAGGGACTGATTGGTTGTTTCTTGGTCAGACCCCCAAAATCTAGGACAGAGACTAATTGATTTGACATCGATACAGTTGCTAACCCTGTCCCAAGAAGATGTATTTAGGCAAGAGAACAAAATACACAGGAGAAACATGGGTGCTATGGGCTTAATCATGGGGAGGGAGTCAGTGGGAGGGTGATGGGTTGTAGTTCTCCAAGAAGGAGGGTGCTATGTGGGTGGTTTGCCAGCACATAAATGACTTACCCTAGACTTGATTGTTTAACTCAAACACTATAGTTTTGGGGCTAGACTGTTGGAAATTAGAACATAGCTTCTAATGTCACCTTAGTGCTGAGTACCCCCTGAGAGCCACTTTTCATTTTGCTTTGTTGAAGTAGTCAGAGGACTAATATGTGTGAATATATACATACATAGAACGTTTGTTTAGTTTTAAGTGGTGTAATGCATCATTTAAAAATTTGTCAGGTGTTACGGTTTTAAGTTGTAGTTCACTGGATGATTGTTTCCTTTAGTATAGTATATTTCCTTTCCTGTTTCTTTTTTGTTTGCTTATTTTTACAGAGGCAAATACCGCATTGTATACCTAACTCCAGAATTCTGTTCAGGTAACTTGAGCCTACTCCAGCAACTTCAGGCTAATATTGGTAAGTGGTACCATAGGATCTTTTTGTAAGTACTGACTTAATTCAGTTATCCTTTAAAGTTAAATATGTGGTTGGATATTGGATTTCACTTCTTTTAAAGTTGATTTCAGACAGTATTTCCTCCAGGAAGTCTCTGACTTTCCAACTTGATGTCTTTCCAGTTTTATTCCGTAGTACCTAAAAGTCCTTCTGCTGTAGAAATCAGGTTCCTGTATTATAAATTGCGTGTTTATATATCTCTTTTCTTTCACTGGACTATAAACTTTTTGAGGAAAAAAAATGCCCTAATGCAGTACCTGGCACATAGCAGGGATAGCAGGGATTTACATGTATTATTGAATAAATGTTGAATCTTAGGTTCTGTAAAATGATAATTTCTTTTTTCTGTATTCTGAATCTAAATTAAATCACAGTAGTGGTTCTCCACCATTGTTCGTGATAATCATTTTAACAACTTTAGAAAAATATAGTGTCCTCCAACCTTGAAAATTCTGATTCAACATGCCTGGGGTGGGCCCCTGGCACCTATAGTTTTTCATGAGTGAATCTGATATGTAGTTAGGGTTGGAAAACATACTACCTTTGATTATTTCCCACTATTGAGTATGGTTTTAAAAAGATAGTAAGTCAGAGCTTATTTCCTAGAAAATGTGAATACAGAATTAATCCATAGCTGGTTCCCTTTTTGTACTTCAAAAATTTTTGTCTTTTTTTTTCCTTCATGATGGCTAGACTAAGCTACCCACAAATTGCAGTCATAGGTACTGTTATTTGAAACATTCAGTTGAACCAACCAGTTTTAGTTTCCTAATATTATATGATCTCATTGTATAGTTATATATTACAATATTCTGGGTAGGTTAATTTTCAACATGGCAACATCTCATTTAATTGTTGCTTAGTAGCATATAACTCTAGGAATGCATTTAATAATTTTTGTAACAATAAAATGAAAACAAATTTGTTAATTTTTGGTATATATTAAATACGAACAAAAGAATCAGAGCAGAAGTTAACATTTGATTAAATACATTATCAGTGATGTGTTATCAATTTCTTATCCCTTATTGGCATAATATATTTTTGTCTTTAATGGAAGACAAATTTGGTGTGTCTCTTATAAGATTGTATGAAGTTCGTAATGATATTTTACTTTGGATTAAGCCTAAATACCCTAGATATATGTATTTTATGGCTTTATATCAAAAGTTAGGATTTGTGTCCTTGGTAAGCTGGATATGTTTTGTTCCATTTTAATACTTGCTTTGTTTCAGGGGTGGGGTTAATTAATTGTTAGCTTAAGTATTTACTTAGATCCTTTGACAGCTAGTTCTAATTTCTATTTTTATTTTTTGTAATGGATTAAATTATGAACACTGCCATCATTAAGAATACTCTGCATGGGATGGATGAACATCCTTTTTTTGGGGGGTTGACTCTCAATGTTGAGCAAAAAGGGATAAATTCTTTTTGAAATATTTTTTTCTTCGGCTTTTATTTGTAGGAAGTTGTAAAATGCTTGCAAAAATGAAACTACTCAGAATACTATTTGTATGGTAGTCTGACATTTAGCTAATCAGATTTATGCTTTTTATGTTACATTATTTAAGTAATATGAGTATATAACAGAAGCAGCAAACATAATTTTATATGGAGACTCCTTAAAAGTAAAGACACTTATAATTGTCTTTTGACTTTAGAAATAAGGCTTGAGTGGCAGATATGCCAAAATGAAGTATGCATAGGACTTGGGCAGACACTTGGACTTGCAAATTTAAAGTAAAGTTAGCAAAAGCTCCATTTGATGCTAAGGGACAAAGTTCAGCTTCATTAAGAGGTAGGTAGTTAA
This sequence comes from Mustela nigripes, assembly GCF_022355385.1. Classification (NCBI taxonomy): domain Eukaryota; kingdom Metazoa; phylum Chordata; class Mammalia; order Carnivora; family Mustelidae; genus Mustela; species Mustela nigripes. Next base: position 27,470,963 of record NC_081574.1, read on the forward strand.
ACTTGTAATTTTTAGCAGGGTTTTAAAATAAAAGAGAAGCCATCATGTTTGTTTTAACCCAATTTAAAATTTGGGTCATTTAGTTTCTAAAGCCAAAATTAGTGGTAACATTGAATTTTTCCCAGCTATGCAGCAGCAGCCAGAGAATTTTGTTGCTAATCAGCCTGTATTCATATTTAGTAGGTTTATTTATTTATTTATTTTTGCTTTCTCTTTCATCTCTATTGTATTTTGTAATCTCAGTGAATTATAATTGTTTGTTTGCTTGTCTGTCTCCTCTTTTGGAATTCGGAGCTTCTCAAAGGTTATAGAGTACATCTTATTAATGTTTTCCTAGAGAGAAGTGTTTGGATCATAGTAGGCATTTAATGACTCTAATAATAATTGTTTGGTGTTTTGTTTTGTTTTTATTGAGTTGCCTTTTTTGCCAGGTCCTATCTTAGTATTTTATTTGTATTTGATACCTAAATTAATCTTTAGAGTGACTAAAAAATGTTAGGTACTACTATATTTACCTTTTATTTGTGGGAAACTGACACTTGGAAGCTTAAGTAACTTACTTAAGGTAATACAATGTTGGTGGTGGAGCCAGGTTGTCTGACTCTAGAGCACATATTCATCATCACCCCCCTAATGGCAGAAAGTCATTAATATTCAATTATCAAGTAATGATCATCTCCATTAATGGAAAAATTATTTTTGTCTCAAGTATTAATTTGATAATACAGGGCAAAAGTGCTACTGTCATTACTTTGGACATTTTAATGGACTGTTATACAATAAAGCCCTTTTCTGAAATGCATTACTATACACTATTGATTCTGTTTCAGTGTGGGTGTATGGTATGGGGGCAGAGTGGGGGGGGTTGATCGGGGAAGAAAGAATGAGTTCTGTTCCTTCTTACCTACTTGTACATACCGAGTTTTAGTTCTTACCATTTTACATTAGAAAATGCAGCTATCATCCTGTCTTCCAATACTGGCATTCCAGAGGAACTCTCGGTGGTCTGATATGTGATGGTCATGGACAGTGATGATGCACCTCATCTCAGTAGGAATGTACTCTTTAATCTCTTTTGGTAACTAATTCATGAGATAAAATTGAAAGTATTACCAAAGGGGAAAAAGAAAACCAGCTCTTCTTTTTTAAGGCATTGTCATTGCAAATGGTTCATGAGTGATCGTTTTGAGGGCATTGTAGTAGTAAGTAATTCATTTCTTTGAGGAATAATGATGAAAGCTGAAATCTAATAAATAATGTTGTTTGAATAATATATAAATGTTTCCTTTTATCCATACACCTTTACCCATATATCTCCCATCCTCTGTTCTCATGATGATTATTTTGGTGTTACCCGATGTCATTTACGCTTATATTTTTATATGAAGCATATACTTTGATTGGAATAATTTTTTCTCCTTTCTGTAGTATTTATATATTCTAAGTGGAGGTGATATTGATTTAGATGAATTTATGACTTTTTTTTGAACTTTATTTCCCCCATTTTTATGTTTTTCACTTTTGTAGGTATCACTCTTATTGCTGTGGATGAGGCTCACTGTATTTCTGAATGGGGACATGACTTTAGAATTTCATTCCGAACTTTGGGCTCCTTAAAGGCGATACTCCCATCAGTAAGTTTGTCAAGTGCAACGTCTTGAAATGATGTTCTTATCAAAGGAGAGTCCAGGATTGGGGAATTGCTAGAAGGCTGAAGACTTCTCTATGAAAAGGCAAATAGGTTGTGAAAGCAGGGGAAGGACTTTTTAAAAACTCTAATTTTGGCTTTCTTCTAAGGTTGGCATGTAATTTATTGAGGTATACTATAAAGCAGGGGTTGGAAAACCTTTTCTGAAAGAACCAGGTAATAAATATTTTAGGCTTTATAGGCCACGTATGGTCTCTGTCACATTTTTCTTTGTTTTTTTCTCACTACCTTTTAAAAATGTAAAACTGTTGTCTTGTGGGCAGTAACAAAACCGTCTATGGACCAACTTTGACCTGTAGAAGACAGACTCGACTTTAGAACCATGTTTAGATTCCATGCTTTCTCAGTTGAGCTCTTATGTGTGTGTCCTTTTACTCTCGGATGCTGTGAAAGCATGGTTACCTCTTCTTACATCATATTGAAAACATGAGAAATGAACTATTCCGGAGAGGTTTTAATAAAGCTTTTAGTACCAGAATTCTACTTTCTTCCCTAATCATAAAGAATAGCGGATTTCTACATGAGTATTCTACATGAATGGCATGTTTTATATGAGCACCTTATAAATTCACAATAATGGCAACCATTTTATTTTTTGAAAAACTATGGAGTCATAGGCAGTTTTAAAAAAAATAATGTACAGAGACTCTGTGTACCTTGTAGTTTCCCCAATGTACAATATCAAAACTAGGAATATGACATTGATATGGTCTTTATAGTTCTTTTATTTTTAAATTATAAGTTTATTTATTTATTTGAGAGAGAAAGAGGGGTCATGAGTGGGGGGATGAGAGAGGGAACGAATCCCAAACAGACTCCCTGCTGAGCATGGAGCCCTATGAGGGGCTTGATCCCTCAACCCTGAGATCACGACCTGAGCTGAAATCGAGAGCCAGATGCTTAACTGACTGGGCCATTCAGGCGCTCCTTCACAGATTACCCTTATTTTTTTGGTTTTATAAGTACGTGTGTTTGTGTTATCTATAGTTTTATCCCGTGTGTAGATTAGTGCAACTACCACTGCATTCAAGGTACAGAATTGCTCCATGAGCATCAGGTTCCTGGAGCTGCTGTCCTTTTCCAGACACGCCCACCTCTCCTTCCACCCTTCACCCTAACTTTTGGTGACCACTGATCTCCATCTTCATAATTTTATTTTGAGAATATTGTATAAATGGAATCATACAGTATGTCACTTTTTGGAATTGGCTTTTTTTCACTTAGCATAATTCCCTTGAGATCCATCCAAGTTGGAGTGTAAGTCAAGTTTGTTGCTTTGTATTGCTGCAGCTTGTTTAACCACAGCTTGTTTAACCATTTACTTGTTGAGGAACTTTTGTGTAGTTTCTACTTTGGGGCTATTATGAACAGGGCTGCTGTGATATTTGTGTACAACCCAAAGGTCCTTCAGTTGGTGAGACAATGTGACCATAAGTTTTAATTTCTCTAGGGTAGATGCCCAGGAATACAATTGCTGGTGCTATAGTTAGTGCATGTTTAATTTTTTAAGGAACTGCCAAACTATTTTGGCTATACCATTTTACATTCCTGCCAGCAATGTCTGAATGACTCCATTTCTCTTCATCCTTGCCAACATTTGATGTTACCAGTATTTTTTATGTTAGCCATTTTGATTAAGTGTGGAGTGTTATCCTGTTTTGTGTATATGTGTGTGTGTGTTTAAGATTTTATTTATTTATTCAAGAGAGAGCATGAGAAAAGGGAAGAGAAGAGGGACGGGGGTGTGGGGGAAGGAATCTCAAGCAGACTCTGTTGCATGAGGAGCCCGACACCTGAGCCGAAACCAAGAGTTGGATGCTCCACCGACTGAACCACCCAAGTGCCTATATCCTGTTTTTTTTTTTATTTTTTTTAAAGATTTTATTTACGTATTTGAGAGAGACAGAGACAGATAGTGAGAGAGAGCACAAGTAGGGATGAGAGGGAGAAGCAGGCTCCCCTCTGAGCAGGGAGCCCAACCTGCGGCTGGATCCCAGGACCCTGAGATGAAAACAGACGTTTAACATACTGAGCTACTCAGGTGCCCCTATCCTGTTGTTTTTACTTTGCATTTCTCTAATGTCTAATGATAACATCTTTTCATGTACTAATTACCTCTTTTGTGAAATGCCTGATCTAATCGGTATTTTTTTTTTAACTATTGAAAGTGTTTTATTATAACTATGAATCTTTAGTCAGATATGTGGTTTATATATATTTTCTTTCAATTTGTAGCTGCCTTTTCATTGTCTTTACAGTGTCTTTCGCATGGCAGAGATTTTTAATTTTATGAAGTCCAGTTTATCACTTGCAACTTTTGTTATGCTCTTCACCTAACTCTAGGTCCTGAAGATTTTCTTTTATGATTTTTCCCAAAATTTTAATAGTTTTATGTTTTACACTTAAGTCCAGGATTCATATTGAATAAATTTTGTTTAAGGTGTGAGGTTTATATTGAGGTTATTTATTTATTTATTTATTTTGTCTATAATGTCCAGTTACTCCAAGCAATTCTTGCTTTTGACACTGCTAAAAATCACTTTGGTATATGTGGGTGAATCTGTTTCTGGGTTCTCTAATCTATTGTATTAGTTTTGAATGAATAAACAAGGTTGATTTATGTTTAGGTTTTCCTGTTAATAGTGAAGCTATCATTTCCTCTGAGTTCAAGATTTAACAGTAGTACGAGTAAACTAAGAAAAAGCATTCGAGATTGTTATTCTTTTGGTAAATTATCTAGTTCATTTCCATTGCATATTGATTATGCTTACAGGTAGCAAAATTGAGAGTTTGTTTTTGTTTTTGTTTTTTTTTTTGGTAGCTCTTTTCATAGAGATGTGGTTAGAGCAGACTAAATAAAACAAACCAACACAAAAAACTTGAATGTACCTATTAACAAGTATATACTGAATCGAACTAGACTGAATTGAACACCAGTTATGGGACTGACCCTGTTCGATGCTTTCATTTTGGTTAAGCCTCACAAAAAGCCAGCAAGATTATTATCTCTGTTACCTTCACTAGGATAGCACATTATCTTGGTTCTCCTCCTTCCTTCCTGTCACTTCATTCTGAGATTCCTCTGCTTGTTTAATCTCATCTCCGCACTTTTAACATCAGGATGCCTGAAACTGAAGTCTTTTGACCTGTTCTCTTTCCTATCTGCACTTAAGCCCCTGGTCATTTCGTCTAACATATGGTTTGAATACCATCTATATGTCAACAACTCCCAAATTTATATCCCCACCCTCAGTCGATATCAGCACGTATGAGTGATCCAGTTTCTCTGCCTCCTTGCTAGCATTTGGTAATACACACACACATACATACACACATAAATGTAACTGACTACTTGGCATCTTTCTACTTAAATGCTTAATAGGCAATTCAGACTTAACCTAGCCCTGTGGCTTTCTGATTTTCTCTCCATCCCAAATGTGCTCTTCCCTCAGTTTCCCCCATGTCATTTAATACAGATCATCCTTCTGATGTTCAGGCCAAATATGTTCAATTCTTCTCTTTTTCTTACACTCCATCCCACATTTAAACAGTGAGGAACTCTTTTGAGGACTTCAGATTATATACCGAATCTAATACTTTCTCTCTCGATCCCTGTCACTGCCCTGGCACAAGCCATCATGCCCTTGCGGGTGCGTTATTGAAGCAGCCTCCTCGTCGGTCTCCCTGTTCTCACTCTTGCCCTCCTTCAGTCTCAGTACAGCATCCAGAGTGATCCTTTTGGAATAATAAGCCAGATAGGTCATGTCTTCTGCTGAAAATCCTCTAGCAGTGACCATTTCACTCTAAATAATGACAGAAGCCATGACAAAGCTCTTATGTGATCTGGTCTTTGGTTTTGTCTTTGACTCCATTCTCTACTGCTTGTCTCCTCATTCGCTGGTTCTAGCCACACTGTTCTCCTTGACATTCTTCAGACACGGAGCATGCTCCTACAGTAGGCCTTTGTTCCCACTCTTCCGTCTCTCTGAATACTTATTTTTTAAATTTTTTAAAATTTTTTAAAAAAAATTTATTTATTTTTAAGAGAGAGAGAGAGAGTGTGTGTGTGTGAAAGAGCATAAGCAGGGGGGAGCAGCGGGCAAAGGGAGAAGCATGCTCTCCGTTGACCAGAGAGCCTGATGTGGGGCTCGATCCCAGGACCGTGGGATCATGACCTGAGCTGAAGGCAAAGTCTTAACTGACTGAGCCACCCAGGCATTCTGAATACTTATTTTTAAAAAAGATTTATTTATTAGAGAGAGTGAGAGAGAGAGAGGGCGCATGCGCACGTGCCTGTGTGCAAGTCTGAGGGAAAGGCAGAGGGAGAAAATCTTCAAGCATATTCCCTGCTGAGTGTGGAGCCCAGTGACATGGAGCTCAGTCTCAGGACCCATGAGATCATGACCTGAGCTTGAAGCAAGAAGTTGGCCGCTTACCTAGCTGAGCCACCCAGGTGCCCTTCCCTGAATACTTTTCCCATGGGATGATCCCTTACTTCTCTCAAGTTTTTACTGAAGTATTACTTTTTCATTTATGCCTCTTGGGCCACCTTATTAAAAATTTCAAATTAATTTCCCCCTCCAACATTCGATATACCTCATATTCCTTTGTTATTTTTTAATAGCACTTATCACTGTTTAACTTACCATATCAAATTTTGTCTCTTGTCTGTGGGTCCCTACTAGAATGTTCTCTATGGGGGACAGGTTTTTGATGGTTTTGTTCATATAATCTAGAACAAGACCGGGCACATAATGGGAGCTCCGTAAGTACTTGGGTAAATGAATAAATGAATTCCGACGAGAAAGCAAAGAATCAGAGACGACACTTTCCCAGCGGGGACTGATAGAGGTGGGCCATAGCTTCACACTGGAACACAGTGCTGGTATCTCAAGCAAGTGATGAGAAATAAGTATAAAACATAGTTTCTGCCCTGAAGTAGCTCATGGTGCAGTAAAGGAATTTAGATTCATACCTGTAAAGGTAGAAGCAAAAGTATCAAACAGTAAATGGTATGTGGAACACAGTATATGGTGTGTGAAACAGTACAAATAATAAAGAAAGGTTAATAGTACATGTAATAGAGAAACAAGATATTTGTATGGTGAAAGTCAGGAGGCTCAGTGTGCCTCAAGGACTGCTTTCCATTAATTTAGAATGGTTTTAAAGTAAGCTTTTGGAAAATAGGAAGATTGCTTTCTGTAATCCTTTCTGAGGCCTTTGATTCTAAGAGGATTGTGTTAGAGGAGTTTTAAATATTTTATGCAGCTCTTAAACACTTTTCAGTGGTGAATTAAATCTTTTATTATGTCTGGCTTTGAACTCTATTGGATCATTTTCATTTCTTGCAATGACTCAGTATAGCCCAGGGTGTTTGTCAAGCAATGGCTGAGAAAACCTTTTCCCCCTAGTGTTTTCATGGGTCCTGTTGATAAGCTAAGTGGTGAGAAATGCCACCTGGTGGTTGTAGGACTCTTATTTTCCTCACTGTTCTCAGTGCTTTTCTCCTCATTCCAGTTGCGATTACACTGGGACAACTGTTGCAGCTTCATACCATATGATTTCAGTAAGTTTAAAAATAGCAAAGAAATCACTAAACCACTTGGCATAAAGATTCGCATTTGGAGAGAATCAGACAAAGTGAGTTTCAGAAAGAGCAGCGATGCAGAAAGCTCTGTATCAGTCTTAAGATTCTGTAAAATTCTAGTAAAATGTACTGTGATATCCATGAGACATGTTGATTCTTTCCATTCCTCCCTCCCCAGTCCTTTCCCATAGATAGCATATGTAGACACTCCTTGAATAATGTGAATGCTAACTTCTTGAAATGAGTGAACGAATGAATGAAGCATGATATTATGTAGTACAGAGTTAGAATTAGCAACATGACCCAAATTTAGAAACAGATGGAACAGTTACAGTTCTCTGAATGTGTGGATGCTGCACCATTGAAGCCTGTGATTAAACCATTCCTAAATTTATAGTCACAAGGTTAATTTATGGTTTTTGCTTCTTTTAACAAAACTTGGTACTTATTTCCAAAGAGACTGAATTTTCCTACTTAAAGAGTAAGAGTTTGATGAATTAAGAACTTGATGTAACTAAGTGATGCTATAAGTTTATTGTCCAAATCAGTTTGCTCTTGAAAGTTAGAGACTGCAAGGTGTCAGTATTTCTGCTGTGAGGACAGGATAAACTAGGAGTGTCCCTGGAAACCAGGATGTGTGATCATCTTTCTCCTAGCCGGCCTGTGCGTTATATCCAGGCTTCACTCTAGTTTATAAGTTTTAAACGTCATAAGGCACCACAGACTTATAAAAGATTCTCTTCATTTCTGAAGTGAATATAAATAACCATTGTTCCTTTAAGTTTAATATATGCCCTTACTTTATTCTGTTTTCTAGTTGTGGAAGCAGCATTCTTAACTGCAAACTTCCAGAATGTTGGGAGTGAAAGACTGCATTTATGTTGATTTTTCACTGCTTACAGGTCATGGACTTAGGGAGTTTCTAATGGTAAAGTGGGAGTTTTTAAGTTAAAAGAGAGTCTAACATCACGTAACCCTCTACATCTCATATTTTAGTGAAGAAAACTGAGGCTAAAAGGAGCCCTTGCCAAAGTCAGTGGCAAATCTGGGAGTGATGCCCATGCCTCTGGAATTCTTGTATAGAATTCTTTTCAGTGGTTGTGATAACAACATCAATAATAGTTAATGCTTTTTTAATTTAAAGATTTTATATATTTATTTGAGAAAGAGAGAGTGTACAAGTGGGGAGGGACAGGGAGAGGGAGAGAGAATCTGAAGTAGTGCATCTGGTGGGGGGCTTCATCTCACAACGCTGAGATCATGACCTGAGCCAAAACCAAGAGTCCCATGCTTAACTGACCGAGCCCCCCAGGTGCCCCAATAGTTGAAACTTTTCAAGTGCTTACGGTGTACCATGCATCATGCTCAGCATGTTACACATTGTGTCATCATTCGGTCTTCGCCATGACTTTATGAGATTGCTGTAATCGTTATCACTTTACATATGAGGAAACCAAAGCTAAGAGTGAAATCACAAGCTCAAAATCTCACATCTACTTAATGACAAAGGTGGGTTTTGAACTCAGGCATCTGACTTTAAGCCAGTTATTTTTCACTACCATGCTGCTATTTTGCCTGGTTTTTAAAAAGATTTTTATTTTCTATTAACATAAAATGTATTATTAGCCCCAGGGATACAGGTCTGTGAATCACCAGGTTTACACACTTTACAGCATTGCCTGATTTTTAAAATTAATTTCTTTAAAAGGTATCCTGTTTCATGTTTATTTTATTTTTGTAAGTACATTGCCTATCCACTCATACATTATAGTGCTTAGAAAAACAAGCCAAACCCTCTTGCTCTTTGTATCCTGAAAACCTTGGTTTTTCTCTGCATATGCAGTTAAACAAGGATGTTGTTAATGCATTTATTTATAAATTGTTTGAGTAAAGCACTTAGAGTGGTAAAAAAAATGTTTTTGTGAGGGTGAGTATGTGCATGTCCTAAGAGCTTCTAATGTTTAAACTTTCTATGTGTACGTATGTATATATATACCTGTGTGTATGTGTGTATATATATATATATGTGTGTGTGTATATATATGTGTGTGTGTGTGTGTGTGTGTGTGTGTATATATATATATATATATATTTTTTTTTTTTTTTTTTTTTAGATAAACCAACTTCTCTGTTAATTGGTCTCTTTATAAGTTGTTAGTTAGGCATTCTCTTAATTCAGAGAACAGTCTGATTGAAAGCCAGAAATCAATGAAGTTAATTTGGGAGTTTCATTTTTAAATAATGAAATTAAAATTTTTAAAATTTATTTAAATTGGGATGCCTGGCTGGCTCAGGCTTGGATGTCTGCCTTCGCTTGGGTCATGATCCCAGGGTTCTGAGATTGAGCCCTGCCTTCTGAGATTGAGCTCTGCTTGGCAGGGAGCCTGCTTCTTTCCCTCTCTCACTCCCCCTCTTGTGTTCCCTCTCTCACTGTGTCACTCTTTCTGTCATATAAATAAATAAAATCTTTAAAAAAAAATAGGTCCTGGGTTCTACCCCCACATAGGGCTCCTTGCTTAGTGGGAAGCCTGCTTCTCCCTCTCCCACTTCCCCTCTTGTGTTCACTCTCTCATTGTCTTTCTGTCAAGTAAATTAATAAAAAATCTTTTTAAAAAAATAAAATATTTAAATAATATTTAGTAATTTAAGTAAGTGCCCAGAATATGAAAGGACAGAATGCAAAAATGCCAATTACCTGGTCACATTGGTTCTGATACCTTTTTTTTCCATTTTAAAAAACCTACTGCAGGGGCGCCTGGGTGGCTCAGTGGGCTAAAGCCTCTGCCTTCGGCTTAGGTCAAGATCCCAGGGTCCTGGGATCAAGCCCCACATCGGGCTCGCCACTTGGCGGGGAGCCTGCTTTCCCCTCTCTCTCTCTGCCTGCCTCTGTGCCTACTTGCGATCCCTGTCTGTCAAATAAATAAATAAAATCTTTTAAAAAAAAAAAACCTACTGCAAACCTAACTTTTTTACATGAGCTTTGAGATAATTTTTAATTCAGTAAAGCCATATTGATTGTAAAACTAGTTTATAGTGTTAGCAAATTGTATCTTGTTTTCCAAATTGTATAATTGCTTTTTGTATAGTTGTACCTAAATTTTCACTTCCATGGAAGATAATTGCTTAGACTGATTTATGAGGTAGGTACAGGGCATCTGGAGAGCTATTTTATGAGGATGTCATTTACTTTACTTGTAATAGACCACAAAAAGTATTTTAAGAAAGTGTATTCTTGGACATAGAATAGCTAATGATTTAGGAACAACTTGAAGACTTAGTCCTTTTTTTTCTGAATATAAGATAATAACTTGGGGCACCTGGGTGGCTCAGTGGGTTAAGGCCTCTGCCTTCGGCTCAGGTCATGATCCCAGGGTCCTGGGATCGGGCCCCACATCGGGTTCTCTGCTCCACGGGGAGCCTACTTCCTCCTCTCTCTGTCTGCCTCTCTGCCTACTACTTGTGATTTCTGTCTGTCAAATAAATAAAATATTTTTTAAAAAAAGATAATAACTTAATTTATCATAATTCCCCATGATAATAGGAGCACAAATAATGAATCAAGTTTCATGGGAGGTATGTCATTATCTAGTTTAGAATTTCTGAATGATTACATATTCCTGTTTTTCCTAGTAACTGCCGTGTCTCCTGTTTTGGCTGCTAATTCAGTTAAGAAGTCTTTGCTAGACTGAAAATAGAACATGATTTGGTTGCTTAAGGAATCAGTTAATAATGGATGTTTTGTTATACATTCTTATGTATAGTATGCCATGATTAACTTAGTAAACTTGACAGAGGTTATCAGGTTATTAAGAGCTTTGCTTCTACATCTGAGAAGCCATAAACCGGTATCTTTAATACAGAAGACAAAAAAAGACTTAACTGCTTAGTATTGTTAGATTTTCAGTGAATGAAAAGGTTTATAATTTGAGAATTATAGATTAATAAAAAATAAGGCATACCATATCCCTCATTTATATCAGCACTATTACTAATGTAATAAATGTTAAAAATAAAAAATAGTGGAGAGTTAGATTGCTAATAAGTAGGTAGATTGTATTTAGAAATCTTATGGATTTAGTGTTTTATTTAAACTCTTTCTGATTTTTAAAAAGTAAGTGTATTCCAGGGTACATGGGTGGCTCAGCTGGTTAAGCATCTGACTCCAGCTTTTGGCCCAGATCATGATCTTAATGGCTAATAGATCAAACCCTGCCTTGGATCTGCGCTGGGCAAGGAGCCCGCTTGAAGGTCTCTCTCCCAGTGTCCCTCTGCCCAACCCCTTCTGGCGTGTTCGCTTTCTCTCTTTCTCAAAAAAAAAAAAAAAAAAAAAAAGTATTCCAAAGGTGAGAAACAAGTAAATAGGAAGTTTTCTTTTTCTTCTTTGAAAAAGAGTAATTTTAAAGTTGCATTTTAAACATTATTCCTCTTATAATTGTCATCCAGTCTGTTTGTAAGAAGGCAGTAGAAATGTTGGGAATTAATGAGCGTTCTACTTTTTAAAAAATCAGTTTCATTTCATTCAGGTTCCGATTGTTGCACTTACTGCCACTGCAAGTTCTTCAATCCGGGAAGACATTGTGCGCTGCTTAAACCTGAAGAATCCTCAGATTACCTGTACTGGTTTTGATCGACCAAACTTGTATTTAGAAGTTGGGCGAAAAACAGGAAACATCGTTCAGGATCTTGTCCAATTTCTTATCCGAAAGACAAAGTGAGGATGTCATGTCGATAAATTTTGGTTAACTATTTCCTTATTTTTTCTTTGTTTTATGATCGTATTTGTCTATTTATTTATTACTTCCTTCTAATGCATATTTAACATATTTCACATTTTGCTTAGCTTTGGTTCAAGTCAAGTGTGATGTTATATAATCAAGACAACAACTGAGAAAATAGCTTAATTTTGAAGGCAGAAAATAATTCTGGTATTTTGGTATTTCATGTTGCTTGAACAGGATGTACACCTTTTTTTTTTTTAAAGTAAACTTTACGCCCAACATGGGGCTTGAGCTCACAATCTTGAGATCAAGAGTCGCATATCCTACTTACTGAGCCAGCCAGGCATCCCTACACTCCTAATAATTGACAAGTATGGGGCGCCTGGGTGCTCAGTGGGTTTAAGCCTCTGCCTTCGGCTCGGCTCATGGTCCCAGGGTTCTGGGATCGAGCCCCTAGTCGGGCGCTCTGCTCAGCAGGGAGCCTGTGTCCTCTCTCTCTCTGCCTGCCTCTCTGCCTACTTGTGATCTCTGTCAAATAAATAAATAAAATCTTAAAAAAAAAAAACAGTTGGCAAGTGAACAGTAAAAACAACTGAGTCTTTTAACTGAATTTTCTTTAGCTCACTAATTATGTCACTAATTATATGACTAATTGAGTATTAGGGAATTTTAAAAGTCATCTTAATAATAAATATTTTTGAGCCCTTGTTATGTGCCAGGGACTATCCTAGGTGCTTTATATAAATGATCTGGTAATTCTTATAACTCTTAGTAAGCTACATACTATTTTCTTTATTTTATTTTATTTTATTTTATTCATTTATTTGAGAGAGAGAGAGAGAGAGTATGAGAGGAGAGAGGTCAGTGGGAGAAACAGACTCCCTGGCAAGCTGAGAGCCCAATGTGGGACTCGATCCCGGGACTCCAGGATCATGACCTGAGCCAAAGGCAGTTGCCCAACCAACTGAGCCACCCAGGCGCCCCCATACTATTTTCATTTTACTGAAGAAGAAGCTGTCTCTAGTACTTTTTCCTGTTTCTTTTGTTTGGACACATTTTATATGTATACTAAGAAGCTTTCCTTTGTTTTATCTCCCTGATCTGTCTTGGTGAAAAGCTTATAACTGTCATGTTACGAAATGTGTTTTTAAATCAGAGTACATGAAAATAGGGTGCTTGGGTGGCTCAATTGGTTTAAGTGACTGCCTAAGACTCAGGGCATGGTCCTGGAGTCCCAGGATTGAGTCCCACATCAGGCTCCCTTCTCAGTGGGGAGAGTGCTTCTCCCTCTGACCCTCCCTAATCTTGTGTTCTCTCTCTCTCATTCCTCTTTCTCAAATAAGTAAATAAATAAAATCTTAAAAAAAAAAATGAATACACGTGAATAATGTTTGACCTACCAGCACAAACACAAAACAAGTCTGGGTAAATAGTTTAAATAACATCAATAGTATTTTCCTGAAGGACTCCTGGGGTTCTTTAGGATGACTTTAAATGTAGGATCTTCTTTTGGCATAATTGTACTATATTCAGATTAAAACAAGAATGTAATGGTGGTGCCTGGCTGACTCTGACGGTAGAGCATGTGACTCTTGATCTTGGGATTTTGAGTTTGAGCCTCTCATCGGGTGTTAAGACTACTTAAAAACAAAATCTTAAAAAAATAAAAAATAAAACAAGAAAGTAATGGCTGTATTGAGTACTTGCACAGCTCTGGTGATCTCTCTGAAGTGAGTACTCATTGTACTTCACTTCCCTTTATCCTAATCTTTGATCCTTTTCCGTCCATATTATTTTCAATTTCTGTGACTTTCCCCTAATAATCTTCTCCTTTTTGAAACTGTTTACCTTTTTGTGTGTGTGACATTACGACATTTTATCTTTTCTGACTATATTGTCCTTTTATGTTTTCTTCTCACCATTTTTCATGTTAATTATACTAGTGGGGGTCTCTTAGCCTAGACTGTTACCATGTCCCTGACGAGACCTCCCTCCTCCTCAGTGTTCCTTGCATTCTAGACACAGTTGTCAGATTCATCATCTGAAAGCACAGCCCTGAGTCTTGGCATTCCTCTCTGGTGCCTCCCTCTTTCCTGTGGACTAACAGCAAGACTCCTTAGTCTAACATCCAAGACCATCTGAGATTTTTATTTTTTTTTTTTCTTTTTTTTTTTTTTTTTGCCACACCTTTCTTAAGAAAGCTGAGACATGTAGTCTACTTATAAGCCCAGAAGAAAGAAAGATGGATTTGGTAAACAGCTGGCCAGTCTCCATCCCAGGGTACCAGTATATTCCAAGTGTAACCCAGGGACCCTGACTACTGGCGAGCCATGCATACAGTATGGGTTCACGCTTCCCTCAAAGCGTGAGCCTGGTGGGGGGTATTAGGGAGGGCATGTATCACATGGGTGTGGCACATAAACAATGAATGCTGGAACACCGTTTGCATCAACATGGATAGAACTGGAGGGGATTATGTCGAGTGAGATAAGCAAGCAGAGAAAGTCAGTCATATGGCTTCACTCCCAAGAATCCAACACTGCCACTGGATGCAATCAGCAAGAGGTTCTTTATTGTTACGCAGGCGCCTGCGGGTGGTCAGCGCGCGCCTGCGGGTGGTCAGCAGCTCCTGCTAGCTGAGCACCCATCTGAGATTTTTATATTTGTGACAGTGGTTTTTCTGAGATCAAAGCAAGAAAGATTTTGCACCCATTTTCAGTCCTCCAGGAGTTATGGTAGCACCAACCACTGCAAGTCAGAATGCTTCCCGTAGACTTTAGGCAAATAGAAATTTTCCCCTTAACAAGCAATAATTAGATGAAGGGTAGTTAAGACTTCAGAGTGTTGCCTTTTCTTTCTGTTTCTTCTCTTTATTTAATTTTGCCATTTTTTCCTTATTCATTGGGCCAACTTGTTTGTTAAATTCTGACCTTATTTGTTTTCTATACTCATGATACATTGAAATTGAATAGGCAAGCCTCTCTCATCCATCTAATTTGGTGGTTAGGTGAAGATAGATTTCTTTCCTTGCAGGAAATTGTTGGGAGGAAATAACAATGTTTAGTAAACCACTTGGTGAAGTAATGAATCCTTTTGTAATAGAGATAAAATTTTATTCCTCTGATTTCTGTACTAAGTTTAAATGTTTGTGTATTTTCTACTTTTTTTTAAATGTAAAACTTGATACATGGTCTTAGTTTCAATTTGAACACTACAGAAACATGTCAGGTAAGAATACTTAGATCTTCCGGTTCTGTTCTTCATTTATCACTGTTCATAAATGATCACTATTTGGGCATTGAGCTTTATACCCTTCTTTTCTCTAACTGTGCTGTGCAGATATGCACTTCCAGTTTTTATTGTTAACTTTATGCAGGAGTAGTTACGGAGTAATTCCATATTTTAGACAGTATTTTCCTTTGATTTGAAGTGTCTTTGCTAAGATACAGGTTAAAATCTCTGGTTATGAGAGATAGATGTGTTTCCTCTTTCTCCCTTTAGTTCTATCAATTTTTGTTTCATGTGTTAAAGCTCTGTTAATTGGGGGCGCCTGGGTGGCTCATTGGGTTAAGGCCTTTGCCTTCGGCTCACGTCATGATCCCAGGGTCCTGGGATTGAGCCCTGCGTCAGGCTCTCTGCTCTTTGGGGAGCTTGCTTCTTCCTCTCTCTCTGCCTGCTTCTCTGACTACTTGTGATCTCTGTCTGTCCAATAAATAAATAAAATCTTTAAAAAAAAAAAAGCTCTGTTAATTGGTACAGACATATTTAGGATTTTTATATCTTCAGTACATGGAAACTTTTATCATTATTAAGAAAAAGCATTTTTGCTATCTTTCTGCATAATGTGATTTTTTAAAATTAGGGTCCTAATATGTAGGATATTACAATGTTCACATTTTAGCAAAAAATTTTTCTTCTTTGAGAAATGTTTTTAAAATGATGATAGTTTTGTGAGGGGTGCCGGGGCGGGCTCCATCAGTTTAAGCTCTGACTCTTGGTTTTAGCTGTGGTCATGGTCTCATGGGTTGTGGTGTCCAGCCCTCTGTCAGCCTCCGGGCTCAGCAGGGAGTCTGCTTAGGGATTCTCTCCCTCTGTCCCTCCCACCACTTGTGCTCTCTTTTTCTCTTGCTCAAATACATAAATCTTAAAAAAAAAAATGATAGTTTTGTGTATTAAAAAACTTTGTAATTTTTCTCTTTTATTTTACTGCTGGACATTTTGTTATGGAAGCCCATTTGGTCACTGTAAAAAATTGCTTTGAGTAGATGATTCAGTAAAACTTGTGGAGTCAAATTATTGCCTATTTTTTCCCCTCTGTTTAAGTTTTCAATGACTTTTGCCATAAGTCAGTAAAACACTATAAAAAGAACACATATAGAAAACAATGATACATTTAATTACATAAAAATGTGGAAAGTCAAATGTGGAAATGATTATATTAAATCATTTTTAGATACAGTAATTTTTTATTGCTTGCTTAATATGTCATAGTATGAATGTACATAATGATGAACATTTACTTTTCACTAATACAGTTCTGTTGTGAATATTTGTGTATATGTGTCTTTTGGCAGATATTTGTAAAATAAATTCCTAAAGTTGAAATTATATCAGAATATATGCATTAAAAATTAAAATTTTTCCCAAATCTAAAATAATACAGTTTTAATATTGGTTAAGTTGGCATAAATGAATATATTCATGTAAATGAATATATTGAGGTATTAAATAAATGTTCTTTGGAAACCAACCTTTGCATTTTTAATAAATAAGCACAGGATTCTAAAACAGACTTGAACAGATGTTGTCTGTAGTAGTCCCAAGTTTACTAGTAAATGCTTCTTTGAACTATAAAAATGATCTTTAATATTACAAAAAGTTACTGTTTTTCTAGTAAACATACATAGAAACTCAATTTTTTGATGATGAGAAAGAGTAAGACTATTCTCCTATGTAAATATTCACTTACCTTTCTTATGTAAATGAAGACTAATCCTTCATCTAGTGCTTTGCATTCTAAAAGTATGGAAATTGAATTTCCAGTAGCTTGTTAAGTTTTTATCAAGGTTTTTGCTTAAATAAACTTGTCTCTGGTTTTAACTTTAATTTGAACAAAAGATGAGTCTAAGGTGTTTGGGATTTAATATAATCATTTCCACATTTGACTTTCCACATTTTTATGTAATTAAATGTATCATTGTTTTCTATATGTGTTCTTTTTATAGTGTTTTACTGAAAAGAAAATTAATTAAAATTTAACAAATGAAATTTAAAGTTTTAAAAAGAAAGGGGAAATTAAATAAGGTAATCTCAAACTGAGATTATTTATATATATATTTATATATTTATATGTTTTTATTCTTTTGTTTGTGTGTGTTTGTTTATTTGATTTTAGTACCACCTGGGAATTTGAGGGCCCAACTATCATCTATTGTCCTTCCAGAAAAATGACAGAACAAGTTACAGCTGAACTTAAGAAACTGAACTTAGCCTGTGGAACATACCATGCAGGCTTGAGTGTTAAATCAAGGAGAGAGGTTCATCATAGTTTCATGAGAGATGAAATTCAGGTATGAAGATCCATCATCATTACTCTCTATTCCCCATGGAAACCGATGTTTCTCTAATATTTATTTCCCATATCTTTAGCTTCTATCTTGTTTGTGTTGAGTGTAAAGAAGTTTCTTTCTGGGCGCCTGGGTGGCTCAGTGGGTTAAGCCACTGCCTTCGGCTCAGGTCATGATCTCAGGGTCCTGGGATTGAGTCCCACATCGGGTCTCTGCTCAGCAGGGAGTCTGCTTCCTCCTCTCTCTCTCTGCCTGCCTCTCTGCCTACTTGTGATTTCTCTCTGTCAAATAAATAAATAAAATCTTTAAAAAAAAAAAAGAAGAAGTTTCTTTCAAAGGGAATTAATGTATGATATGGTGACAGGTGAACAGACCATTGAAGGTGAGTACATAGAGCAGGCTGCACATAGTGCTTAGGTACATAGAGGAAGAAATGCTCGCTGTTAAGGTAGCTTCTGTTGTGATGATCCAACCAGGAAGAAGCAGTTTGAGCATAGAATCTGAACAAGTAAGTGGAAGTGTGTCGAGTATGTGAGGCCAGTGCGTGATAAGGGCAAAGGGCTTGGTTATGGAATTCCCAGGAAAGGGACTAGCATTTGCAAAGACACTGTGGTAGGAAAGTGCATACTGGGTTTAGGAAACTGGGAATAGTTTGAAATGGTTGGAGAGAAAGAGAGTATGGAATAGGATTGGTTCAAAGTACAGGTTGAAGAGGCAGGGAAGAACTGTTAGAGACTCACAGGAAAAAAGTTGAATGGGTTGGTTCGCCAGGTTATGGAGAAGGGCCTTAAAATTTGCAAAGAGGCAGGCTGGGATTGATGTAATGTACCTGTAGTTTTTCTAGACCACTGTAGCCTTAGAATTTTTAATTTAAATTTTCATTTAATTCTTTAATTCATTTTTATCTGATAGGTAAGACAAATCGAAGTGGATTAATTCTTGTCAAAGTTGATGTGAGGGAGAAAGAGATCCAAGAGGCTTCCATTATCCCAAGACAGCCCCTGGGGGTATTCTATAATTCTCAGAGCTCCACAGAATAGCGTTTGAAAACCATTATGACAAACTAATGTGTGTTTTTGAGCAAGATCATAGTATCATAAAAACATTAGATTAGCAGCTCTAAGCAGGATTGATTTGAAGAGGAAAGACTGAAGGAAGAAAGGGAATCAGTGAAGTCACTGTGAAGTGTTCTAGCTGAGATTGCTGTAATGATTGAAATAATGTAATAATTCCAATCTGAAGTGATTGGAATCCTGGTTTAGTGGGTGTCATGCAGAATATTTAGGAGGACTTAAATTCAGACCATGTTGGAAGGTTTACAACTTCATGCTGTCAGTATCCTATCCCAAGTCTGTTAATGCAAGCCTGTGGACTAGGCCTCCTCTGAAGTTGAGACGTGAACTTAACTTCTGCTTTGCATTTTCTGCTCTGAAGGTCTTCCATTTCCTTTCTGTCCAGTTCTGTAGTTGGTAATGATCCTCAAACCAACATTGTTCAAACAACTTACCCCAAGTATGGTTCATATGCACTGTAAAGTTCACTATGCACTATCATGCTATAATGCTTACTTACCTAAAAGCATTCTTTTTCTTTCTCCTCTTTCTAAAGATAGGAACAGTTATCACAACTGCTTAGAATAGAGTTACCTAAATTCTAAAATGTTTATACTTTTATTATCTCAGGAGTTTGAAAATTATCAGATAAAATTTATTGGCTGTTGCTTACTGAATCTTAACAATTGATGTTCGAGCCATTAACTGATCAATGATTTCTTTCATCTTGACTTATTATTAATTACTCATTTAGGTAGAAGCATCTCTTACAGATATGAGAGATTATAAACTTTCTCTGTTATATTGTGAGGGGAGACTTCGTTGGATGCATCTGGTTTTGCTACCCACGTTCAGCTTCAGTGAAACACTGATGCTTTGAAATATGGCTTTAAAAACCTCACAGTGATCACCAGTTATACCTGATACCTATAAAGGTGTTATATGTATGTGCCACAGTATTTTCCCTTTCTGTGGCAGGATGCCAAAAAGTTTTATGCACATTAGGAAAATTAATAAATTAGTACTGATGCTGTCACCCTAGCGACATTAGGGGTCCTGTTGTATCTGACAACTGGCCTTAATGTACTCCTTTTTTGTTATTATAATAAATTGTAAGCTTCACATTTGCATCAAGAGTCCTCAGACACCTCCTGAAGATGATAAAAATACATTTCCTCATCTATATAGAATAGTCTGGTGCTCGTGGAATTGATTACTTGCCATTGAGTATTTATTGAGTGCCTACTAAATGCATATATGCATAGAATTCTAGATGTTCCCTCTACTGTCTTTCTGAAGTTGATTTATACTTTGGTGTGAGCCTGAAAGTAGAGCTCACTTCCTAAGCTCTTTATATCTTGAGTCGACTGATAAGTTGAATCTTACTATTTTCTATTTTATAATTTTAGAAAAAAATTTTTTCTTACTATTCTTAACCAAATCCAACCATATTCAGATATAGATTAGCATTTTTAGACTGTGACCATTCATTCTTACTTTTAGTCCTGATTTTGTTACATGTTCTTTTGTATTTCATTTGCTTTCTTAAGGTCTCAGATTCTTTTCTTTCTGAGATGAGTCTGTGAACAAATTACTTGATAAAATACTTTCTTTTCAATGGAGAGTTAATAATGGCATTTTGAACATCATGTCTGTAGAAGAGGGTGAAAAACAGTGTCATAAATGTGCCTGACTGGCTCAGTCACTAGAGCATGCGACTCTTGATCCCGGAGTTGTAGATACCAAGCCCCATGTCAGGTGTAGAGATTACTTAAAAATAAAATCTTAAAAAAACAAACAAACCAGGATCATATGGTGAAAATTAGATCTTCAAAGTTCTCACCACACACACATATACTATGTACACACTTACAAATGCTAACTATGGGAGGTAATGGATGTGGTAAGTAACTTTATGTGATGGATGTGATAAGTAACTTTACTACTTTATAAGTAATCATTTCACAGTGTATATGTGTATCAAATTATCAGATTATGCATCTTAAATTTACACACTGTTATATGTCACCTAAGCTGGAAGAAAATTGAATCAAATACATTTTTAAAGACCTTAAAATTATTGTGTTGCTTATTCACTTTCAAATTCAGCAAAATGGCCTAGATTTATTCACTCAAAGCTTTTTCTTTTAAGATTTTATTTTTAAGTAATCTCTACATCCATTTTCAGGCTTGAACTCAAAACCCCAAGATTAAGAGTCAGTGCTTTACCAACTGAGCAGCCAGGCACCCCTTAAAGCTTTTTCTTAATAAATTTCTATTTCAAAGTTTTTTTCCCCTTCACTTTTCTTATATTTCCTTTTATCTATTTAGTATTTTCTTTTTCTTTCTTCCTCTCTGCCCCCTTCTTTCTGTCTTTCTTATATTCTTGGTCCATCTTAATAGATTTTTGTAATAGTACTTTAACTTTTATTGGTTATACAGGCACAATTTAAAATACTAGCTACTTCTGCAGTGTTTACAATGGGAACATAAGCGCCTCCTTTCTTCCCCACTTCTGTCTCCTATTTTCATCTCTCTTAGTTTATTCTTTTGCTGTTCACCACTAGATTGTGCAGTGATTTGCTTTTATTGTTACTACTTAGTTTTTATTTATTAGATTTTTAAAATTTATTATTAGTTTTCATTTATTAGATGTAGGCATCGTCTATTGACTTCCCACTATGAGGAGTGAGTTTATCTCCCTTTCATACCCCTTCCTGCCCTTCTGCTTACACTGTTCATGTATTTCTAACCCCCATTCCTCCCAACATTAACATAATTTGGTTAGATCGATACATATATATTTCTCTGTAAATGTTTTTTATCTCTAAGCCATGCAGAAAATTATAGTTACTTTTGTTGCACATCTTCTTTTACTGTTAATACTTTTAAAAATTTTTTTAGTTTTTTTTATGTTCTTATCACTCATTCTTCCCTAAAACTTCTCCCAATGATGTAAATATCATTTCAGTATGCTCATATATGTTAGGAATCTTTTAAAGTTGCAGAGATAAATTCATGTTCCATTTTACCATCTTTAATGAGAAGTTTCCTTCCATCTGGAATAATGCTAGAAAATATTTAGATACTTTAGATATTTAGATACTTGGTAAGGACTCTTGAAACTTCATAATAACATGAAGTCCCTTTTAATATAGTAAGTATTTTAAGAATCTATTTTGTGTCTTGTACTAACTTATAGGTGTTCAGGGAGACCACTTTAGTTGCTACTTTTTATAGGGAGGAAATAGAAATCCCATTTTAGGGTTACCAATCTCTAATTCATAAATTGGGCAGATAATCTTTTGATCTGTAAGTGTTGATTGAAATTATATTAAATTCAGTTTCATGCCAGGGACTTTAGTTAATGAGCTAATTATTACTCTTGCCAAAAGGTAAAGATGTCAGCTTTTGGTTCTGCTACATACTTGTCAAACAGTGTTGTTATTTATTCTCAGTGTGTTATAGCTACCATAGCTTTTGGAATGGGCATTAATAAAGCCGACATTCGCAAAGTCATTCATTATGGTGCTCCTAAAGAAATGGAATCGTATTACCAGGAGATTGGGAGAGCTGGCCGTGATGGGCTTCAGAGTTCTTGTCATGTACTGTGGGCTCCAGCAGACATTAACTTAAACAGGTAAAACCATTTATTGCTTTTACTTTTGCAGATTTCTTTCTTTCCGTATAAGCTTTGAAAGTATTTTGAAGCTGCATCCAAAATTCCAAGTAATGTGTATAAGTGCATTTAAAACCAACAAAACAGAGGACATGTAAGAACCTTTGTGGTTAAGTGTTGCCACCCAGAGATTACCTGATTTCAGCTATACCTTATCTAGTGTGAAGAATTAACTCAATCAGGACTATACTGGGAATGGAACATGGATCCTATGGGAGCTTTCCTAATATTGTGCATGGACAAACTTTTTCTCCCCAGGTCCTCTCGAGTTTTGATAGGTCTGCAGCCATAGTTTTCTTCAGATAGCATTTATTTTGTTATTGGTTCTTTTTTCCTGTGCTACAATGGTGCTTATTCCAAGTGAATTTTGCTATTTGACTCTCTTTACCATTTGTTTCTTTTGTTAGTTCTGTGAAAACATGCAGCTCTCCTTGATTGTGTGTGAATACTCATGTTGCACTATAGCTAGCCATTCATTGTACTGATTGACAGCCATGAAAAACATTAAGTGTTCAGTTAAATGTAGGAAGATCGTTCTACTTAAACATGAAGCAAGTCTTTTATTGGTACTTGTGTTCTATGAGATGTATACTGGAATGGAAAACTTCATCTTGCAAAAATTTCAGGGGCAGGGTTTAGCAACTGATGCCCTCATCCATAGGAGGATAAAATCTCAGGGGAAAAAAACCCTATATATGGTAATTGATGTGGCTGTTAAGATGAGGTATTTTCAAAAGTCACATCCATGTTGCTGAATAAATTGAGCTCTTGCATGGACATATTAGCTCGTATTATTAAAATGATGAGAGTACCTATCCAATAGAGTTTTTATTTTTATTCATCATTCAGCAGTGTTTTGTTCTGAGTGCCTGCTATGTTTTAAGCATTATGATCTATGCTGGGGATACAGTGATAAATAAAAACAGATATGGTGCCTGCTCTCAGCTCTCAGAGAATATAATGGAAATGGCAGATCTTAATCACAGATTCTGTGATTCTGTATATACATGCAGAGTATGTATCCACAACTCTAGATACATAGAATTCATTGTGTTTGACAATTTCAATAACCAAAAGAGTTTTTAGAAGGGATTATGCAAATCTTTGTAAAAATTATAGCTGTGTTAGGTACTTTGAAGGACAGTTGAATTGTAAGTAAGAATACACTAGATTGCATATTTACCGAGTTAAAAAGTTCAGGTTAAGTCTTCCTTCAAGAAGTGATAGGGTGAGTTATGAAAGAAGAACAGGGATTAATTAGATAAAAACGTTTGGTGTAAATTTTAAGCTCTTTAAAGAATAGTGATAGCTTTTATTTCTTAACACAGAGTTAATAAGACCATCCCCTTAAACAGAACAATTATTGTTTTTCTTTTGACGGTTGCCTATGTAAAAGCTTTTTATAAACTAAAATAACTGGGATAGAGAACAGGTCTATCTGATACTATTAAATTTGGGGTTGTTTCAAACATATGTTGATTCTTACCAATTCTCATTTATTTATATATTGTACTAGAGGTGCTGAACACTTAACAGCCGGAGTTTTATACTATGACTATGCAGGTTCATCAGTAGATATAGTTGCTATTTATTTGGGTCTCAAAAGATACTTTATTTTTTTTTTAATTTATTTTCAGTGTTCCAGAATTTATTGTTTATGTACCACACCCAGTGCTCCATGCAATACGTGACCTCTACAAAACCCACCACCAGGCTCACCCAATTTCCCACTCCCCTCCCTGCCAAAACCCTCAGTTAGTTCCTCAGAGTGCACAGTCTCTCATGGTTTGTCTCCCCCTCCAATTTCCCCCAACTCCCTTCTCCTCTCCATCTCTCCATGTCCTCTTTGTTATTCCTTATGCTCCAGAAATAGTGAAACCATATGATAATTGACTTTCTCTGCTTGACTTATTTCACTCAGCATAATCTCTTGCAGTCTCATCCATGTTGATACAAAAGTTGGGTATTCATCCTTTCTGATGGAGCCATAATACTTCATAGTATATATGGACCATGTCTTCTTTATCCATTTGTCTGTTGAAGGCATCTTGGTTTCAAAAGATATTTTAAATGGTTATCTCTTTAAGATTTCACAGAAGTAATAGTGGTTAGTAATCAAATAATGGTGCCAGAAAACCCATACTTGAATTTTAGTAAAGACAGGTTGTTTTTGCATCCATCCTAAGGGAAATACTAAACCTACAGGGTTAATCATGATAAAAGAGAATTCAGTGAGGATTTAGGACAGATCTGTGTCATTCTTGGGACCGATCTCTTCTATTGAAAGAAACAAAGTTTGAGAATAAATGGAGTTTCTTGTTCTCAGTCAAAAGATTACTGTAATTCATAAAACTTTTAAAGTGTATCTTATACTAGAATGCTATGATTGAGAAAAGAAACTTGTCCATTCATCAGTGTAAATATGTAATTTTTTATTTCTTATTGCAGAAGCAGTACCATTGGCAACATCTCAATGTCTGCATTGGTTATTAAACAGTCAAACCCAATATTATTGTAAACTTTTTAAAAAGGGAATAATTTGCAGTTTAATTTCAATTTAATAATTCTTCCATCTGGTTCCAACTGATTTGTATTTATGGGTTGCTTTTAGAATTTTTTTTCTTTTCAACTTATTTTTATTCTGTAGAATATTTTACTTTAATAGTCCCAAAAGTAAAATAAATATTTACCAAATTTGCTTTTAGAGACTTGTAATTTTGTTTTTCCAGATTTGTTACTGACACTGATAATGAAAAGTTAAATGTAGGTCATCTGAACTAAATACAAGGGAGGCTATAGTACTTAGAGTGTAGGTGTTTTTTTCTTTGTCCTTCCTGAGGAGAAAGAGGTGAGCTAAACAAATAAATAAAGCAAAAACATAACTATAGTTGGTCCTTGAACAGCATGAGGGTTAGGAGTGCTGATTCCTCCAGGTAATCAAAAATCTACATATAACTTTTGACTCTTCCAAAACTTAACTACCAATAGCCTACTGTTGACTTGGAGCTTTATGGATAACATAAACAGTAGATTAGCACTTACTTCATATGCTGTATCTATTATATACTGTATTCTTACCATAAATAAACTAGAGAAAAGAAAATTCCATTTTAAAAAATCATAAGAGAAAATGCATTTATAGTACACTACTGTATTTATTAAAAAATTCACGTGTAAGTGGACCGATGCAGTTTAAACTTGTGTTGTTTAATGGTCAACTGGAATTTTTAGGGGATGGGCTAGGAAGAATGAGATTATGGGGAACTAGAGTCAATAGTTGGAAGAGATTTGGGGGTAAATTATACAGAAAGGCATGGTGGTTGGTGGTGTCAGATCATAAGAATGTTTTTGAATAAGCGATCATTTGTATGTTCAGACTTTCCAGAAGTCATTTAACTGGTGTCATCTTTGAGAATTGTACGGAGGTATTTTTATCAGTCAGAAGTTTGAATAGTCATAATATTAGTGAGGTCCATTTTGATGAGGATCAGCATTATCAATTAGAGCTTACATGCAAACATTGTTTTCTTTTGAAATATCTGAAATCTACGCAACTCAGACTTCTATTTATTCTTGAAAGAATTCTTGGAAAGATGTGCATCATCTTCTGATATCTGATACTCATGGAATTTCTTCACAGTAAACTAGAATTAACTTTTTAAAGACAAACATGTCTAGTGCTAACAATTTTAAAGTAAATTCAGTATTATAGAAAAATAAGTTATAATTGTTCGAGGAAGAATTTAATTCTGGTGTTTTATTAGTGTCCCAAAATAGACTATAGTATAAAGGGATAGTTTTAGGGGGGATGAGACATCCTCTGAAGAGCAAATAGGGATTAAGGCTAATATTTGGATTTGAACCTCTTTCAGTATGTTTTAGTTTGTCAGATAAAATAAAATAAACAATAACCTTTTGCTGGGAAAATGTAAAAATCCATATATTGTGGGAATATTGCCAAAAAGCATGTAGAATATAAATCAAAAATGAAAAATTTTAGGGTTTATAATAATTTTTTCAAAGGCAGCTAAAAAATTGATGCTTGAATAACTTGAATATAGATATAGAATTTTTTCAAAAGTAATTTTCATAGAAGTTAGAAAAAGGCTTGCCTCTTAGGGGCATTGACTTGACTAGAAAGGGACATATAACTTTCTGGGATGATAGAAATTTTTTTTTATCTTGATAGAAGTGTAGATGGTATAGGTTGTGAAGAGTAAACAGTAATAAATGTAAAAATAACAAAATCACTATTGCAATTTTATATATTCCTGTGATATTTGTAATTGACAGGCATCGCCTTAGTGAGATTCCCAATGAAAAGTTTCGATTATACAAATTAAAGATGATGGCAAAGATGGAAAAATATCTTCATTCCAGAAGGTGTAGGCGAAAGTAGGTATTATTTGTTTTATATTAATTAATAACAGATTTAGGAATGATGCTCTTTTAGGAATTCTTTTAGGAATGATGCAAAATAATTAGAAATATTTAGAAACCATATCTTGTTGGTATTACATATGTGCTGAATTTTTAAGGTAACTTTCTTTGTGCCTCAGTAAACTGAAGCCAGATAATGAGATCTCAGGTGAATCAATTAGTGATGATTTCACCTCATTATTTTAAGCAATGATTTTAACATATATGGTTTTGTTCTTTTATTTAATTTAAAATTTTCTCTTGGGTAGACTCATCTTGTCTCATTTTGAAGACAAACAACTACGAAAGGCCTCCGTGGGTATTATGGGAACTGAAAAATGCTGTGATAATTGCAGGTCCAGGTAAAGATATTTTTCTTCTAGATGGAGGTTCTAAAAGTCTTTGTTTCTCTTCCTTTTCAAATATATATATTTTTAAGTAGGCTTCATGTCCAACAGGTGGCTTAAACTCATGACTCTGAGATCAAGACTCTGAGATCAAGGGTCAGATGCTCCATTGACTGAGCCACCCAGTGGCCCCTCAAATAATTTTCAATTGAGTTTTTGTTGAATGATATATATTACAGTTTTAAAAAACAAAATAATTTATTTAAATGTAGGACAAAGCAAGCAATATTATTTTGCTTTACAAATAGATAAACAAATAGATAATAGACAATCAAAATAAATAAATAAATAGATAAATGGTGGACCTAAATCTAAATGTATCAATAATTATATTAAGTGTAAATGGTCCAAAATCACCACTTAAAGGCAGACGTTGTTAGAATTGGCTTAAAAATACAACTGAGCCTGGCTGGCTCAGTCAGAGAAGAATGTGACTCTTGATTTTGGCGTCATGAGTTTGAGCCCAGATTGGGTATAGAGATTATTTAAAAATTAATAAGTAAACTTGGGGGAAGAAAATGACCCAAATATATGCTGACCATAAGAAATCCACAAGTGTAATTATACAGGTAGATTAAAAATAAAAGGATAACAACTATATACCATGAAAACACTAGTCAAAAGAAAGCTGGGTTGTTATTTTAATATCAGACAGAGGAGACTTTGGAGAAAGAATATTACCGGGCATAAGGAAAGACATTACATGATGGTAAAAGGGTCAGTTTACCAATGAATCATAGTTCACCAGAGATACACACACACATACATACACACAGAGATTGATTTTAAGGAATTGGCTGATGGCAGTTGTGGGGGTTGGCAAGGCTGAAATTTGTAGGATAAGCTGGCAGGCTGGAAAGTCAGGCAGAATTTCTGTGTTAATATTTTTGAGTACAGTTCCTTGTTGTCCAACAAACCTCAGTCTTTGCTCTTTAAGGCCTTCATTTGATTGGATGAGACTTAACTTTACAGGTAATCTCCTTTTCTTAAAGTCAGCTGATTGGAGGTGGTAATCCTATCTACAAAATATTTATAACATCATCTAGTGTTTGACCAAACAACTGGGCACCATAGCCTCCCCAAGTTGACACTTCATGTTAACCATCATATTCAAGAGCACATAATCCTAAATGTGTATATACTTAACAAAAGAACGGACAGAATTGAAAGGAGAAATACAGAAATCCATAATTATAGTTAATGATTTCAACATCTCTTAGTAATTAATGGAACTAATAGACAGAAAATCAGTAAGAAGATAGAAATGAACAGGACTGCCAACAAACTGGATCTAATTAACATTTATAGAAACTCCACCCAACAACGGTGGAGTAAACATTCTTCCCAGGTACTGATGGAATGTTCACAAATGTGGATTATATTTTGGGTCATAAAACAAACCTTAATACATTTAAAAGAATTCGGCTCATATGGAATGTGTTTTCTGACCTTAAAGGAATTAAGCTAGAAACCAATAACAGAAAGATAGCAGGAAAGCCTCCAAACACTCAAAGATTAAATAGCACAGTACTAAGTAACCCATGTGCCAAAGAGGAGGCCTCAAGGTCAACTGGAAGATATTTTGACCTGAATGAAATGAACATATAAAATGTATGGGATGCGGCTAAAGAAATACTGAGAGAAATTTAGAGCATTAAATACTTAGACGAAAAGAAAAGTTTCAAAGCTGTAATTAAGCTTCCACCTTAATAACAAATAAGAGCAAAATAAACCAAAAGGAAGCAGAAGGAAGGAAATAAAGAGAAGAGCATAAGTGAAATGAAATAGAAAACAAAAACAAAAGAGAAAAACCAAAGAATTCAAAAGCGCATTCTTTGAAAAGGTCAATAAAATGGATAGAAACTTCTCACAAGAAAAAAAAGGGAATACAGAGATTACCAATATGAGGAATGAACGTAATTTCACTACAGGCCCAACGGACATTAAGAGAGTCATAAAGAAACACTGTGAATAACTCAGTGCATGTACATTCAGTAATTTAGAGGAAACAGACCCAATTCCTTGATAACTTCAAACTGACAAAATTCACCTACAACGAAATAGATAACCCGGATAGTTGTATGACTGTTAAAGAAATTAGAGCTGTTAAAAACCTCTGGAATAAAATTTCCTAGCCCAAATGGTTTGAATGGCAAATTTTACCAAACTTTTAAAGGAAGAAATAATACCAATTTTACAGTATAGTCCCATTTATATGGTAATCTCGCAAAAGTAAGACTATATTGTCGGGATGGAGAAAAGATCAGTGGTTGCCAGAGGTTAGAGGGAAGTGGAGGTTATGATTACAAAGGGCTAGCATAAGGGAGTGTTTACTCTGATGAATTTGTTGTGTGTCCTCATTGTGATAGTAGCTGATTATGGTTGTTGGATGAATCTATGCATATGAATCAATAGATGTATTTAAATTAGTAGAACTTTACATATGCACAGATGCACAGTCAATTTAACTGTATATTAATTGAAAAAATAAAAACAAATTGTATGACTAGTTGAGTTAACCATAGGTACCTAGGCATAGTAGCTGTGTAACTATTAGACAAAGAAGTAATTATTAGGGAGGAAGATGATCTCTGTGGTGACAAAAAGTTTTTTCTGCAAAAGGACAGAATTGTTCTATGCACCAAACCCCAAACCCTACAAATACATAAAGCACAAACCAACAGCCGGAAGAAATCAACAAATCCACCATTAAAGTAGAAGAGTTTGATATAATTTTTGGTTATTGGTAGGTTAAACAACCCAGAAATGAGTAAGCTGTAGAAAATTTGGTCAACATAGTAACAAGTTTGATTTATCACACACTTGCTATTTAGAACTCTTATACTAAGCATTTAGAACAATGTATTGCAAACATTTTCACTTCATGATCCACAAAACTAGTGATAATACCACTATAGCACACTAGGCTATTTACTACTCAGGTCCAGATTCTGTCCAGAACTGTGGTTAACTCTGTAGCATCCCTATAATCCATTTACAGCACACTAGCTGGGAAGCCCTGAATTAGAGACTGCACTTCTCAAACGTACATGGAACATTGATAAAAATTTGCCTCCGTGTTAAAGCAGGGGGCTGGCAAACTATGGCTTGTATACCAAACCCACTTTGCTGCCTGTTTTTATGGATGAAGTTTTCTTGGAAAACAACATACCCTTTTGTTTATATGTTGTCTGTGGCTGTTTTTGCAGAGTTGAATGCCCAGTAGCTATGACACAAAGATAGTATGGCCCACAAAACCTAAACTGTTTACTATCTAACCCTTTATAAAAAGCTTTCTGTCCCTTATACTAGATTGCAGTGTCTCGGAAGTTTTCAGTGTATTGGTATTAAACACACCACTTCATCTGATCAGAATGCAATGGAATTAGCAGAAAATAAGAGGATGGGGCACCTGGGTGGCTCAGTGGCTTAAGGCCTCTGCCTTCAGCTCAGGTCATGATCCCAGGGTCCTGGGATCAAGCCCCACATCGGGCTCTCTGCCCAGCAGGGAGCCTGCTTCCTTTCCTTTCTCTCTGCCTGCCTCTCAGCCTATTGTGATCTCTGTCTGTCAAATAAATAAATAAAATATTTTTTAAAAAAAGAAGAAAATAAGAGGATAAACAAAATTCTCATTCACTTGGACATTAAAAATAAATAACACTTTTAACTTACTCATAAATCAAAGAAGGAATCAGATGAAATTAAAACATTTTTAGAACTTTAGTAATGATTACAATATTATACATTAAAACTTGGGAGATACAGCAGAGGTGGCACTTTGTGAGAATCTGATAGCTAAATATTCATACTACAAAAGAAAAGTAATGAGCTAAGTTTCCTACTAAAGAAGCTAGAATAGGAGAATAAACCTAAATGTAGTCTTTCCCCCAAAACACATTATAGCTGGAATATTGACTGTATTCCTACTGCTGTTTCAAAGCTATTTGTTCTAAAGAAAGCTATTGAATTAGGTAGTTGAACTGTATTAGTTGATTTTGTCTAAGGAGTCCTTTTGTTCTCAAGCAGCTTTAAAGAATTCTTGGGGCTCCTGAGTGGCTCAGTGGATCAAGCCTCTGCCTTTGGCTCAGGTCATGATCTCAGGGTCCTGGGATTGAGGCCCCCATCATGCTCCCTGGTCACCAGGGAGCCTGCTTCCCCTCCTAGACCTGTCTCTCTGCCTACTTGTAATCTCTGTCAAATGAATAAATAAAATCTTAAAAAAAAATTCTCATTTGCATTAATGATAATTCTAAATCTACCTGAAGGATGGCTTAGGAATGTAACTTCCAAGTGGACTTAAATGAGGTGCACTTTATCTTTGTGTCATATTTTATAGACATCGGAGTTTAAGCTAATAATTTATTGCATAGGAGATTTGGTTTTTAAGTTAACAACTTTCGTTTTTTTTGCAAAAATTTTTTTCTCCCATTACAACCTAACCCAAAAGCCCAGTATTTATATAATCATTCGAGTGGAGCTTTTCACTTCTGAATTCTGCTTGCTTGAACCTCACTAATCTTCCATTTATGTTCTAAGATACTTCCCATGAAATTTGGGTTCCAAGGTTCTAGGGTTGAGAACCATCAACATAACATACAAAGCTATAATTATGGTTTATATTTCATGGTTTATATACTTCACATGGTCTTGGCTGTAATGAACTTTGGCTGTAATGAACGGTTGGCGTATTTGAGATTTTTTTTTACTTAGCTAATTGTTACACGGAATCTTTTTCTTTCTAAAGGTACATGTCTTAGCTAAACTTTCTATTATACTGTTACTTAGATTGGATCATTGCTGTGCCATTGATGACTCAGATGAGACATCAAAGGACTTTGGTCCACAAGCATTCCAGCTATTATCTGCTGTAGAAATCTTAGGAGAAAAGTTTGGAATTGGACTTCCGATTTTATTTCTCCAAGGATCTGTAAGTATACCTGTGAATCACCTTCATAATTCTTCTTGCACTTCTGTTACACTTTTCTTCAGAAGTTTGTCTTGGGATGGCAGCTTTGGCTTTAGATGAGTTATTGGAAGTCAGCCCTATGAAGCTCCAGTCAAACACAACATTCATTACTTTTGACAAAACCTGCATGTTATCACATGTACTGCTGTTTTCATATTTCAAGTTGATGTTCAGCTTTGCAGCTCATTCTAGAAGCATTGTATTAGCTTATTAGATTACAGTTGGATAAATCCTTAAACTGGTCTTTCTTAGGATAATCAAGAAAAGTTAGCTTTCATTGTATCAGGAGACAGAACAAAAGTATCTCTTTGGGTGCCCTGAAAAGTAGTAAATTCTTTGAGCAAAACTTTAATTTCAGTGATTATTTGTAAATGTCTAAGTTCAGTAACAATATTTGGAGGTATACTTTTTTCTTTTTACATCTTTTCTGTTTCTCATCTCAGGTATTTAAAATTCCAAGTTTTTTTTGTTTGTTTCGTTTTTGGCTTTACTATTGAATAAATAGCGATAGTCAATTCAGCTACTTTTTTTTTTGTTTTAGTGATTAGCATGCCAGAATTATGCTAACATTTGCAAGTACACTATGAGTAAGTCATGACCCTTAACAGTCAGTAGTCCTTTTGTTCATATGATTTTATTCCTGGTTTAGAGTTCTCTAAAGCAAAGCCAAGTGTCATGCATTGCTATTAGTTGAGTAAAACAAAGTCAGAGGTAGAATCCTTCACAAATATGTATATTTATTAAAAATATACTTAAAAGTAGAGATTAATATTCTCAGTTTGCATGGAATTTTAAAAAATAATTTAAGTAAGCATTTATTTGTTAAATACTTGAATGCTTCATGTAAATCTTTATTTTCTGAGTTTTTATCTTGTTTAGAAAGGGACATGTTAAATTATTTGTGAAATATTTTAAATGAAATATTGAAAACGTGAACTTTTCAGATAGTGATGGTTTTAGATTCTGCATGGAGTTTAAAATACTATGTTTTTATTTTTTGTTATTTTTTCCCTAGCCCCGCTATAATTTTGTTTTTAAATCACCAGTTTGATTAGAAATTTAATAAGTGTTGTCACTGTTTATTATTTAAGTAGTGTTCCAAGTTAAGGAACTTGGTTTTAGCTGCTATGAGTGCTACTATTTTTTTTTTGTTTTTTTGCTAGTATCTTTTTTTATTAAAGAATTTAAGTTACAAGAGATAGATTAAGCTTAATTGGGATCTATGAAAGTTTCTTCTGTCTCTGTCATCTTCAAAATCTGTGTATCCCAGTTGAATGTGTAATTTATAAAAATTATCCTTGTTTTAATTTGGATTAAGCCAGCAGTATCCAGTATCAACAAATAAGTATAAGTGGGCTCCTACACAAACTTGAACTGGCCACAAGAGGGATCAGATTTCACCTATTATTTGAAAACCAAGTCAGACTGCTTATACTGACAGTCTCTTCTGGGAGTCTTTAAATTAAGAAGTTTATTCTTTGTGAAATTTTATACTACCCTTGCTAGATAAAGGTATAAAACTTTTCAAAAAAGTACCACTTAACAAAAATTTGTGGACATTATCTACAAGGAAAAATAAGGTAATTTTTTTCCCCTTCCTTTCAGTGATCTTGGTATCTATTGGGATATTGTTTTAAAAATTATAATTATGATTCCTTTAGGAATTTAGTAAATCGTCCACCTTAACTAATTTAGGTAAAATTTATAGCTTTGTAGATAATTTTGATCTGCAAGATGATAAATATATTAAACTGAAAACCTTTAGAGTTTTAAAGAGATAATAGTTTTATATATATATATATAAGAAATATAATTTAAGCAGCATGTGATTCTCATTTCTTACACAAGATTTTTCTAAATAGTATAAACAGTTGTACAGCCCATCCACGTTATTTGTAAATGGAGTTTAAAACTTTGTTTTTAAATAGTACAAGTTTAATTAGAAATTAAATACTAGAAATGTTGCCTAAGAAACTTTGTTTTAGCTGTCTAAATAGCTCATTACATAAATATTTTTAAACACCCTGTATGAATAAGTTTCTGTTTTCGAATCTATACAATAATAACTGTATAGATTCGAAAACAGAAACAGTATAGATTCGAAAACAGAAACACAGAACTTAATTTGCATAACCAGGACATTAAGTGAAACCTCATTCCTGATCATATTATCAAAGTGCTGAGCCTTGTCATGGCTCCAGAATTAGGTAATACTTCTGATAAAAGATGCTCTGACTACAGGCAGCCACAAGAAAACTACTGGTGGTTTTAACACCCCTTATAATTTTCAAAGTATTGAACAGGAGGGGGTTATCAATTTAATTTTCTGGATAAGCTATTTTGTCTGAGAACAGGAGAGGGTTATCAATTTTATTTTCTGGATAAGCTATTTTGTCTGATTGAAATATATTCCTAGAGATAATTTTTAAAAATCTTTTAATTTTATTTTGCATTTAGAATAAAAGCCCTGGAAGTGACGTTGTTAAGCCCTGAAGTGGCAGCTCCAAGCTTCTTTGGCTTGTAGGAGTTGGGAAAGAGGCAAAAAAAGTTAAAATGTAGATAGAAACTGTGGGCTTGTTTTACGCTTTAAGAACTTAGAGATTTAAAACTTGAGAGAGCTCATACCTATTTTTTTCCACTCGTTCTTAAACCTCTTTTTTGTGTATGTGTGCGTAAGGCACTGTGTTTTGTAGGGAATCCAAAAACCAAAACTCATCCTCTAGTATGAAAGGTGTTACTTGGGAAAAAATAGTATAGTGTAGCATTGAAAGAGATAAAAGACATAGGAATAGACATGGGTTCTGGAGAGAGTGCTTGTTCACAGCCGGCAAGTTAGAGAAGTCTTTGTGATGCTGTCAGTATTGCTGGAGCTTTCTTTTTTTGTGGGAGATAATAGTAGATTTTGGCATTCAGACATGAGATGAGGAAAGAAAGATGGAGGGGAGTGTGGCATTCCCAGCAGAAAGATTACCTTACAAAACGATTGTGATCTTTAAAGAAGTTACTTCAGACAGGTGGCAGATTTGTGTGTTATTGTTGTTTTTTTTCCTCTATCAGATAAAGGTTCAGACTTTGCTTTTATCAGAAAGTGATACTTTGGGTCATGGATTCTAGCCAGTCTGCTCTTTTTGTTCACACACTATCCATAGTTAGTGGGTTTCCATATTGCTTGATACCAGTTTGGTGCTCCTTATTTTCCCAACCTGATTTTTAAAAGAAAAGAATGAGATAATTTCCCTTTTTGAGTGTGTCCCATAGAAGTGTAGACTCCTAGAGCAAAAAAACCCTATTTATTCCTCTTGCCTTATTTGACAGTGGTTGATACTGAATCCCTGAAATTTAGAGGACCTCCCTGAGTCACATTATTTTGTGCCAGAATCAGGATGAGCAAGCAGCTTTCCTGACTACTGTTCTAGTGCCTTTTCTATTCATTATGCTGTTCACATGCAGTTTTACATTTTTATTTTTAGATTAAATGATCTGGAGATACTAGAATGAATGCAGTTGGTACAGGATGTGTCTGTAAAATGTGCCTTCCTTAAAAATCAATGCCCAAATCCCTGTGTTCTCTATAGCAGCTTTCTGGGCACGGTGATTGCCATGGAAACAAGACAATGTGAATTTATTCACACAGTATATAGTATTTGCAGTGATTGATCATGAGGGGAAGGACAATTACTCCCTGATGATTAGGAAAAAATCTTATTGCTTCATACTGGTGAATGTGTTCATTCCCTTCAGGTTTTGTCGGTTTTTTTTTTTTTTTTTCTTATGAAAGGAAAGGCTAGAAGAATAATTTTAGTGTTGAGATTGCTAGTAAGTGCTAGTTAGGCAATTTAATACCTATGGTCTTACTAGTTTGCAAGCAGTAGAATCTCCTGCTGCAAGGATAAGCCCCTAGTAGATGTAGAGTACCATTACCAGTGTTACAAGGAAATCTGACTAGATACTAGGTAGTGATTTTTCTTTCTTTCTTTCTTTTTTTTCTTTAGGTATTTACTTATTTATTAGAGAAAGTGCACACATGCATGTGCTTATGTGGGAGGGAAGGGCAGAGGGAGAAGGAGAGAATCTTAAGCAGGCTCCACACACAGCTCCAACGCTTAGTCTCATGACCCTAAGATCATGACCTGAGCAGAAATCAGGAGTCGATACTTAGCCAACTGAGCCACCTAGGTGTCCCTATAATGGTTTTTCTTTTAGATTAGGGAATTTAGGTTGAGTTAAAGGATCAACTGTTAACTAATCAGAAGAAAGTTAATGTTACTGAGTCAGGCTCTGTCTTGGTTACTCAGTCTTTACAACATGTCCAAGAGATAGAAGGTGTTGTTAATACTTGGGTAGCAGCTGAGGAACTAGAAGCCCAGGTAAGTTAAGTAACTTGCCTGGTAAAAAGGTAGAAAGTATTCCTGGGACTTGAATCCAGGTAGTCTTGCTGTAATAACTACAAACAATGTGTGTGTGTGTGTGTGTGTGTGTGTGTGTGTGTGTGTGGATATAGATATGTGGGGGATGAATATGTGGTATCTCTGTTGTATATGTATGTATTGCATATGTATATTTCTGTGTGTATTCACATGATATAATAATGAAAGTTTCAAACTAGTACTCTGGAGGCCCGTGTTCTACTCCTAGTTCTAGGACCTTAGGGTACCGCTTAACTCTTTGAGCCTCTAACTATTTATTAGCAATATGAGTAAAAAATAACCATGTGGATCAAAGAACTCCAGTGTTCTAGCTCTGAAATTCTCTGATGTTTGAGTTTAAGCATTCTTTTCAAGTCATTTGACTTAGGTAGGGAAAAGGGTACCATGTTGTACCTGGGTGTTTCTATTTCTCTAAATCTTGTTCTGATAAAATTTTGGTAAATATAATCACCATGATACTAAAGCTCATTACTTATCTATCGTAATAAAAAGAATTCTATTTCTATTTTTAAGGTAAGTAGAATGCATGTTATAGACTCTTTAACCTGTCAGAAGCCGATGGGTATTAAGCTCTGTTTCTAGGCACTGAAGTGTCTCTGATGGGAATTTGTTCCACTTTAATCTAACATCAGCCTAGGTTTCCTTCATGTGTTGACAGAGAGAGAGAGAGAGACAGGGCAAACACAAGTCGGGGAAGTGGGAGAAGGAGAAGCAGGGTCCCAGCTGAGCAGGGAACCCGATGCAGGGCTCAGTCCCAGGACTCTGGAATCATGATCTGAGCCAAAGACAGACACTCACCTGATTGAGCCACCCAGGCCTCCCAGGGTTCTTTCACTTTTATTCACATGTTTCAATGTTCCAGAATGATAAACTGGTAGCTGTAACAATTTTCATCAGTTGAATAAAACCAGTACATTCATAATAGAGAACCTTCTAGTACTTGAGTTATGTCTGCTGTCTATGAGTTGTTTTGACTTTGACCCCTGGATTTTTATATGCATTGATTATTAAGCCTTCATGGAATATAGGTAAAATGTAAAAATGTTGAATGACGGGCTGTGCCTGTTTCAAAAATTTTAGATTGCATTTAATATTGAAATTTTTAGAATAACCTCTTGACATAGTCAAGGGATTACTCTTTTTGAAATCTAAATATAACCTAAAATACAGAATTTATATTTGCTCATAATCACTCTAAATAATTTAAACAGAAAGCTGTGTATTACTGGGCATTAAAAAACTTATAGATTGTACTGTAAAATAATCGATTATGAGACCTGCTGCCTCTTCTGTGACAAGAAGCTGTCAGTCTGGGAAGCTGCCGCTATAGCACCAGACCCCACAGTGCACCGAACAGGGAGCTCTAACAGCCAGGGAGGTTCCCCTTCTTGTTCTGGTGACCACCTGTACTTGCTATAATCTGTATCCAAAAAGTATATGCCTCTGGAGACTTAGGATGCTAGTAATCGTATGCTGGGTTCTTGGCTAACACTTTCTCATAAAAAGCGAACACCTCCACAATCACGTGTCCCTGTCCCTGCAAGAACAGCTGCAGAGTAGCCCGACCTCATCTCCTGCTTAGAGATGTCACGCAAAAATGCCTCTTAAGTCATACCCAGAACTCTGGCGGAAAGGGATTTTGAGAAACAATATTTATAACTTTGCAGATTCTTCAGTGAAAGAGGGTACAGTGGCTGAGGGTTAGAATGATCCTTGAAAGACCATCTGACGTATTCACCACAAGTACATTAGACAGGAGCAACTTTCCATAAAGCGTTATTTTCATAAAATACTATAGACTTCTAAAGGCAGTTCTTGCATGTGTAGGGCAAGTAGAGGAGGTAGTAAGAGAGCACAGTGAATGGAAAAGTACTTTACAGAGAGTGAAGGTGGGGGAAGTCCCCTCCGTCAGAGGGCAGGAGAGTTACATAGGAGACTCTGCACGTGGCAGACCATCTTCCCCAACATTGCCAGAATGCGATGGCCTGTGCAGAATCTCCTACTGGAATCATCTCGTCACTTAGGGAAAAAAAAAAGAATCTCAAAAACAGTTCCTGTGTAGCATGCACTTGTTTTCCCTGGGGTTTCTTTGTAAAGTAGCTAAATCAGAAATGATTAAGTAAACTTTGTAGTACCTCGTGAACAAAAGTACAGTGAATGCAGCCACGCTGTGGGGACTGAATTGTTGCAGTGCGCTCACTGATGACTAGCTGTGGGGTCCCCCTGCCTTTTAACACCCCTGCTTCTAGGCTTGAGTTATAGCTTATGAGTACTGTTTTCAGGGGCGCCTGGGTGGCTCAGTAGGTTAAAGCCTCTGCCTTTGGCTCGGGTCATGATCCCAGGGTCCTGGGATCAAGCCCCGCATGGGGCTCTCCGCTCAGTGGGGAGCCTGCTTCCCTTCCTCTCTCTGCCTGCCTCTCTGCCTACTTGTGGATCTCTGTCAAATAAATAAATAAATGAAATCTTAAAAAAAAAAAACAATGAGTACTGTTTTCAGACAGTAATGTGTGTTGATAAAAGGCCTAAATAGCCTAGGTTAAATATGCCAAACATATCCAATCCTGTGCATTGGAAAACGTGTATCAAATTATCTGCCATTATTTTACACAGGAAAGCAACACTATTTTGATTATATATTTATTTATTACTTAAGTGCTCAGAAAAAGCAGGATGGGCATTAAATTTTGTAGGTATTTAAAGCTGAAATTTAGTGTTAAATCCAAAAAGTGAATAGGCAGTTCCATTTTACTTATCCTGTTTAAGTGAAAAAAGCATTTTTAGACACTGATTTTATTCCTAATTTCAGAGTTCCCAGCGTCTTCCAGATCAGTATCGCAGACACAATTTATTTGGCAGTGGCAAGAATCAGACAGAGAGTTGGTGGAAGGCTTTGTCCCACCAGCTCATGGCTGAGGGATTCCTGGTAGAAGTTTCTGGGAAGCGCAGATTTGTAAGGATTTGCACTCTTACAGAAAAGGTAAGCAATGTAGAAGACTACCTGTTTGATTTAATTTTTCTCACTATGTATTAAAAGATTCTTCTTGTGTTCAATAGGGCAGATGTTGGCTTCATGAAGCCGGTACAGAGTCTCCTAAGAAACTTATCCTCCAAGCTAGTGAAGAATTGTGTCCGAGGGTATTTCTTCTACCAAGGTTCATTTTTCATTTTTTCTTAACTTCCGTATTTTTGTTGTTGAAATGTCAGATCATACCAATTCACAGGCACCCCAAAGATAAAGTGAGTAAAGATTGCTTTGCATACGTCTTTTAGCTAGTTTGAAATTGGGAGTTAGTGGGTGAAAGATAAATCATAGATCATTTTCTTGATTGATAAGAAGTAGTTGAGTATTATAGTATTTAGAAAGCTATTTTTCCATTGATTAAAGAAACAGCACTGAGGTCAATGTTGAAGCATCCATTTATCAAATTGTCTTTTTTTTTTTTTTTTTTTAAGATTTTATTTATTTATTTGGCAGAGAGAGAGATCACAAGTAGGCAGAAAGGCAGGCAGAGAGAGAGGGTGAAGCAGGCGGGAGCCTGATGTGGGGCTCGATCCCAGGACCCTGAGATCATGATCTGAGTCGAAGGCAGAGGCTTAACCCACTGAGCCACCCAGGCACCCCTCAAATTTTCTTCTTATGTTAGAAGGTGGGAAGGGAATATACTTGTTGCCTTCTTTTTTGTATCTTTACATGTTGTTGATCATTTATGGGGTTTTTCCTTTTTTAAAAAATTGAGATATAATTGACAATATAACATTTTGTAAGTTTGAAGTGTACAACGTGTTAGTGTGATAGATTTATATAATGTCATATGATTACTACAGTGGTTTAGCTAAAACCTCTATCTTGTGACATAATTATCATTTCTGTGTTGAATACAACTCTCGTCACAACTTTGAAGTTTATAATATAATATTGTTGATGGTAATCCCTATAGTGTGCATTATATTATCAATTTTTCTTTTAAAGTCAAAAAGCTCTAAAGAGCTTTAAACTTAAATTTTAAAGAGCTTAAAATGCACTTTTGGAGCTTGTCCTAAAAAAAAATTAATTTAAAGAAATCTCAGTTTGGGGACTCCTGGGTGGCTCAGTCATGTAAGCCTCTGCCTTTGGCTCAGGTCATGATCCCAGGGTCCTGGAATCGAGTCCCACATTGGGCTCAGCTTCTGCTCAGCTTCTCCCTCTGCCTGACACTCCCCTTGCTTGTGTTCTCTCTGACTCTCTCTCTCTCGCTGACAAGTAAATAAATAAAATCTTTTTAAAAAATTAAAAAATAAATTAAAAAAAATTTCAGTTTTGAAACAGTAGACTCTCATCTGTCTTTGTGAGACTGGATGCATTATGATATTAGATAATTGAATAACCATATTTCAGCATTTGAGATAATTTGATTTTATTATTTTTTCAGTTCTAAAACTGTACCACCCGGCGTTGAACAGGGTTCCTATAATCAAGTACCAGCTGAGTCAACGACAGACAAGAAGGTTGGTTTGTTTAAAGAGGTGGTTCCTACTGATTTCCTTCGAAATGCCATATGTAATAAAACATAAACTTTGGAAAGAGTAGTGATGTGAACAGAATAAAAGATGCAGGATGTGATTTCTGGGACTAATAGGACAGTTAAAAATACTTGAGAAAGTGACTTATTTTAATTTTTTTAAAACCTGTTTTATAACTCATTTGGCCTGGAGTGTTTTTTGTTTTGTTTTGTTTTTTACAAAGTACAATACTTAAAACTAAGAGAAATAATAAGCCTGATTCCTAAGTGTTCTCATGAAAGCTATATGCATACTCACGCACACATGCACACATACTTTCTTGCTTTGTTTTTGGATCTTAGATAACAGTTACAGGTTAAAGAACCACAGGCAGACTTAAACTAATTGGAACACTGGAGTAACAGGAAAATGTGCTGAATTAATTTTTTGTCAGAGTGTTTCTGTTTTATTAAAGTATGCAGAATTTAACTGAATCATTTTATAAGTTGGGCCTCTACTGTGCCTCAAATAATTACTCTGATTATGTATTCTCTATAGATTTGGGAGAAATAGGACATTACATTTCCAACTGCCTTTAGAATCCTAGAAATTGATAATCCAAGAGCTATTTTCAGGTGATGACTTTTATTTGGTAACTTGGTTAATCAGAGGAAAAGTTGTCATCGTGAGGTTTTTGTATATTATTATTATTATTATTATTATTTTGTATTTGAAAGTTTTGAAACTTCTGATTTTTAGTGATGAATCTTTATATGTTTAAAAGCAGCTTAACTTGGAGAAGATGTATTCTTATAAAGCAACTGATAAAATTTCTTCTGGGAGAAACATTCCTAAAAAAAGGTACAGAGTTCAAAATGTTTATTTTCTGTGTTAACTATATTGACACCTTTTTTCTTTCTTTCCTAGAGAAAGGTCTGTCAGATGTTGGACTGTTTCATTGGTAGAAGGAAGTTAAAGTTAAAGTATAAGCCTATCATAATTATTATGTGGATAAAATTATTATATATAATATATAAATTATAATTATTAAATAAGACCTATAAAATGATAGTATTAATATTAATTTAATAGCTAATACTTCTTGGGTATTATTATTTGCCAAGCCATACGCTACATGCTAAGTATTTTATTTGTAACATCTCATTTAATTATTACAACAATCTGTAAGGTGGCTACTATTATTTATTCCCATTTTAAAGTTGAAGATACCAAGGGTTAAGGAGTTAACTGTTCAGTCACGTATGGCAGATCTGACTTTCAAATCTATATTTGTCCACCTTTATCTTCTTTTTTTTTTTTTAAGTTTTTTTAAAAATTTTTATTTTTTTATTTATTTGACAGACAGAGACCACAGGCAGGCAGAGAGGCAGGCAGAGAGGGAGAGGGGAGGAAGCAGGCTCCCCGCTGAGCAGAGAGCCTGACTCAGGGCTCGATCCCAGGACCCTGGGGTC
Organism: Mustela nigripes; assembly: GCF_022355385.1. NCBI lineage: Eukaryota > Metazoa > Chordata > Mammalia > Carnivora > Mustelidae > Mustela > Mustela nigripes. The sequence continues at coordinate 27,513,444 of NC_081574.1, forward strand.
ATGACCTGAGCTGAAGGCAGAGTCTTAATCCACCGAGCCACCCAGGCGCCCCCAACCTTTAGCTTCTAAACACTCACTACATATGTATAAAATATATATTCCAAGGCCATATAAAATATATGTTATGAAAACATAAAATGGTAGATTTTAGAGTTGGTAGAAATAGTGAATGGAGCTATTACACTTTGGAGCTTAGTATTTGACTTGCTGACTTAATGAAAGTGTGGAGAATGTACAGAATTAGAGAAGGTCTAAAGATGGAGAGTTTGAAAAACTTGTCAGGACTTATATACAGATTATTGAATGGACTTTGTTTATATACATATCAGGTGAACGGAAGTTAATGTGCTCTGATGCTGTTACTTTCTGGTGGATTCCTCACTTAGATAATACTACTTTTGATCTGACAGAAATATTTACCCTAATACCAGTCTCTCACTCAAAACACTTTATTTTTGTTTAGATATGGGCTAATTAATTACAGTGTGTAAACAAAAGGGTTAAGGAGTATATAAAACAAGATATCCATTCAGTATGCTGAAGTATTTCTTCATTTAAACATTTGTTTCATTTTTGGTAAACATTTTTGTGCCTGGTATTACTCTTCACATTGGGATTTGGTAGGGAAAATAGAGACATAGTCCCTGGCCTTCCCAGGGTTTATACTCTAGTGGGATATACGGGTAGGGGAACATGAAATTACAATCCAGAGTTGTAATACTTTGGAAACACACTTGGAAATGACACTTGAGACTTTAGGTAGAAGTTAAGTGACGTGAGCATAAGTTCTCTGAGCAGAGGAATGGCCCACTTTTTAAAACCAGAAAGCAAGAGAGGGTGTGATATGATCAAGGAACTCAACAGTCCTAGCAGTTACCTAGTAGAGGGAAGCAGAGGGGTGGCGAAAATTTAAGACTGAAGAATTAAATAGGGCCCAGAATATCCAGTTCCTTGAGCATAAAAGCAGAGGAGTTGTTGGGAGCTAAGGAAGGATTTTTCAGTAGGACAGTGACATCAAATTTACGATTGAGAACAGAGGTTGCCATTTCCATCAAGGATCAGATAGTAAACAATTTAGGCTCTGAGGGCTATGTGGTCTCTGTCTAACTTTACTCTTGTAGCCTTAAAGGAGCCATAGTTGATATGTAAAGAAAGTGTGGCTTGTATTCCAATAAAACTTTATTTATGGACCCTGAAATTTGAATTTCATATAATTTCCACATGTCACAAAATGTTCTTGATTTTTTTTTGACTGTTTAAAAATGTAAGAAACCATTCTTAGCTTACAAGCCTTATCAGAACAGATGGGTTTGTCCCGTGCACCCTAGTGTGCCGACCCTTGATCCATGACTCTGGCCATAGAGGGAGTGGAAGGCAGGAGGATCAGAGTGTAGAGACCCAATAAGGAGGCTATTGCAAGAGAGGGTGGGAACTTAGACAAGGGAAATGGCAGTGGGCATGGAAAGAGAAAGGACTAGAAGATATTTAGGAGTTAGAATTGTTAGGACTAAGTGATTGAAAACAGAGGTGGGCTTAGGAAAGTGGAGAACTTGAACATGACACTTAAGTTTGTGTCTGATTGCAGGTGAGAGTGTTGTCATTCCCTTCGCTGGTAACATAAGAGGAGCACAGGTTTGAGAAGTTGGGTATTTAGGGGATGAGGAGTTTAGTAAAAGACATACTGGGTTTGACATACCTGTGGAGTGGCCCAGAAATTAATTTTAATATATGGGTTTAGTGTATAGGAGCAAGAAAGATGCTTACATATCAATAACTATTATTTTAAAGTTCATTTGAATTTTCATTAAAATAATTCATGTACATGGTTTTAAAAGTCAGTTGGTACTTAATGGCATATAACAAAGCAAGCCAGTTCACATCCTTCCCAAATCCACTTTGCTCTGTTCTGTAGAAGTGGTTATCCTCTAATCTTTCAGCTGGGCTTGCAGATATTTGCCTGCATTTTTTATTTTAAGGTGGAGGAGGGGTAAGGGGAGAGGGAGAGAGAATCTCAAGCAGACTTCCTGCTGAGCATGGAGCCTGTCCTGGCACTCAACCTCATGACCCTCAGATCATGACCTGAGCCAAAATCAAGAGTCAGATGCCTAACAAACTGAGCCACCCAGGTTCCCCTGCCTCCATATTTCTAAGTGACATTCTTAGATTCCTATTTTTGGACCTATCAGTTTTAGAAGTTTTTTTATTGACCTATAATGGTAGATTGTAGCTTATCTTCCACATGGCCTTCCCTCATTTCCCTTCCTTAACTTCCTCCCTTGACCAAAACAGAATTACATTTCAAGTTGTGGCTGTATTAACAATTTGTTTTTACGTTATGATACTTACACAGATATTGTATACTACTAAGCCAGTCTGTGTGGCTATGGAATGACTACTTTAATTTTCCTTGTTGTTAGTAATTGTCTTTTTTGTTTTCTTGGCTTGGTTTTTAGTGTTTTTATTACTCATTTTTCCCCCTTGTTTTCAATTTCTTTTTGTTGGTGTGTACTTTTTTGGATTCCTTGACTTTATATTCCCTTCCATCTAGTAAGATTCTAATTTTAGTTATTAAAATCTTAATTTCTAAGAACTATTTCTTGTTCTGTTTCTTCTTTAACATGGTAGTCTTTTCTTGTTTCATGCGTAGAACATCTCCACTTTTTATTCCCCCCACCAAAGATTGATTGATTGATTGATTCATTGATTACAGAGGGGCAGAGGAGAGGGAGAGGGAGAGGGAGAGAGAAGCTAGCAGATTTCTGTGCTCAGTGCAGAGCCCCATGTAGGGCTTGATTCCATGACCCTGAGATCACAACCTGAGCCAAAACCAAGAGTCGGACACTTAACCGACTGTGTCACCCAGGTGCCCCCAACATCTCCACTTTTTCACGATATTCATTATAGTAATTTTGGGCTTTTCTTCTGTGCACTTGTAATAGTATTCATAGGCAAAACATTTATTATTGTTTTCCATGTATATTTCTCCTTCAGGGCTATATTGCCCATATTTTGCCAATATATATGATAATAAAATTTATTTGTAAAATAATTTAAAATACCGTTTTGTAAGCAGTATGTTAGTATAAAGACTTTTATAAATACTATTATAAAGGGTAATATAATTTTATTATTTAAAACAAATTTATAATTATCTTGAATAACCTGATATTACTAATTCTTTGAACTGGTGTTTTTTTCCCTCTAGTTTAAATCTGCTTATTTTAGCAATAGGATTTGATAATTGTGAAAATCTTACTATAAACATTTGTTAAATATCAAACATGTTCGCCCTTTCCTTACCAAAAAAGGGCTTTATTTAAATTGGGCATCTTTTATATAAGCTATTCCATGTGATTTCATTTTTATGTCTTTTTGTCTTTAGAAATAATTTATCAATGGGAAATGTTCTTTGTAGAAATTGGTTTTCTGTCTAGTTTGCTGCCTTACTCCTTCCATGTTGTTTGCTAATTGCATGCTTTTTATCTTTCTTTTGTGGAATCAAAAGACAAATCCCCTTTGGTTTAGTTTTGTTTGATTTTGAAGAAAACCGTGAACAGTTTGATTAGTCCCATGCTAATGTTCCTTACCAACCAAAAATTAGTGATGTCACAGTAAAGAATCATAGATGATATCTCTCTTGGACAAAAAAGTTATCTTCAGTATAGATAAGGAAGGAGTATTTTAAAGAATTTGGTTGAGGATGAGGATGGGGCAAAGGCTGTTTTTGAGTATACTACATTTTGATGAATTCAAATTACAGTTTTAACTTTACTATTATAATGAATGCATTTGATTGAAATTGCTTAAAATCTAGGCTGCCATATAAGTCACAATTATTTTACTGGTGTTATGAAAAATAAATGTTACTGTTGACTTGCAACAATATTCTCATTTTGGGGGTGAAATAAAAAGTGAACATGGAGAAAGAAAAGCCTTTACTATTTATTTTCTTTTACATATTTTAGCTTCATGGTGCATTCACCAGGAAAACCTCACAAGTCCTCAGAACCTGTTATTTCAGCTCAAGAGCAGGAGACTGAGGTATGGCTTTTGTGAAAAAGCAGTGCTTGAAAGGATTATATGCATGCTTAAAATTTTGTTGCCAGCATTTTAAAAGTTGTTCTTGAGCTTGAGTCTGAGACATAGTTAATTCTTCATCCTGAGGGAAAATGTAATAGCTGAAACTCTAAAAATAAAGGACTGGATTTTTCTCAGTACATTAAAAAACAACAACAAATGTTCAGTTGTTTCTTTGTTCTTCGTTCAGACTGTGTTGTATGGCAAACTGGTTGAAGCCAGGCAGAAACAAGCCAGTAAAATGGATGTCCCTCCAGCTATTCTGGCAACAAATAAGATACTACTGGATATGGCCAAAATGAGGTATGTGTTCTAACTTATTTTCTCCTAACATAATAGATTTGTAATGTAGATTGTTTAGTGACAGTACGACTTGGGGTCCAGCTGTCTTGTCTATGAGGTGACTCCCCAGTCTCCCATGCTGCGCACCATCTCTCCACTGAGCTGTAGTCTTATGTTTCAACATGAATGAAAACCGTTTTCAGCCATCACATTCAGTGTATATGAAATCTAACTCACTATCCGCAACCCTCCGTGCATGCATTTTGTGCAGCTACCAAAACTCTTCTCTCTCTTTTTTTTGTCATTTCCTACCTTTATGTTCTCAATGACATATGTTTAAAATGCCTGTTGTTATTTTCACTCCTCTAACGTGGATTCCCGTCTTAGTCCTACTTAAATAGTTGTGAGACTTTTTCATTAAAGAGTTCCTCGTGCATCTGTGTATGCTGTCCTCTCTCTTCTTTGTGACACCCTGTTAGTTCAGACCATTGCCCCTGGGCTGTTGCAGAAACCTCTTAACTAGTAAATCTTTCCTTCATCTCTCCGTCTCTGTTTCATCTGGTACATGAGACCAAATCAGTCTTTCTTTCTCATGTCCTATTTCTGCCTAACTAGTTCCTAACTGTCTTAACTTCTTTAGCTTGTAATTCAGAGCCCTGAATTTAAAGCCATTTATGGACTTAAACATGCTTTTTCATCCATGTCACAGAATTTCGAGTGGTTTATCCAACCGCATGTTGAAGATCCCCTTTCAAATTCCATGTATTTGTTTACAGTGTTGCTTCTGCCTTGTCGTTTCCTTGATTTCCCAAAACTCCTGCTAGGAAATCCTTCAAGATTTTCTCCATAAGTCTTTCATGCTCTTAGCAGCAAAGGAATTCCTTTCCCCTGAATTCATAAAGGACTTTAAAATGTAAATTTAGAAGATGCTTCTGTGACACATCTCACATAATGCTTTATTTTTTGTTATTATTGGTATATGTGCTTGTATCTTCCAGATTGTAAACTCTGAATAAAGACACTGTTTTCCTCATTATTTTGTGTCTTCCAAAGCACCTGGCACAATGCCTAATAAAGATGAGGTGATCAATAAGTATTTAGAAGAAATTATTTCCAAAGAACAGTTTTTGAAGGACACCTGAGTGGCTCAGTGGGTTAAGCTTCTGCCTGCTGCTCTCCCTGCTTGTGCTCTCTCTCTCTCTCTCTGACAAATAAAGAAATAAATAAAATCTTTCCAAAAAATTTCTATCTTTAAAAGAAAAAAAGCAGTTGCCTGATAATTGTATTCACCCTTTTTCTTTTTTGAATTTTATTTATTTATTTGTGAGAGAGAGCACACACAAGCAGGGGAAGCAGCAGACCGAGGGAGAAGCAGGCTCCCTGCTGAGCAAGGAGCCTGATATGAGATCCTGGGATCATGACCTGGGCCAAAGGCAGATGCTTAACCAACTGAGTCATCCAGGCATCCCAATTGTATTCATCTTTTATACTTTCTTTAAAAAAAATTGTTTTTGTCATTAAGTTTTATCCAAAAGATGTTAACTTTAGTGTAGGAATTTTAATAATATAGTGCTTATATTTTAAAATAATTATTTTATTAAAAGTGAATATTCAAAAACCACATTTTAATATTTAGTGAAGATAATTTAAAGGAAAATGAGTAATAATTAGATTGGCAGATTTTTAGAAAGTAGACATTATACAATCTCTTGGATTTTGGACACAATAAGAAATACTGAGTTAAAAGCCTAAAGTAGTTAGCAAGTTTATTATTACAGGTAAATAGTTTGTATATAATGAATGAGATTTTCTTTTGTATTTCTTAGCCTCTTGGTTATCCTCAGAGCCTCATAGTTTTTTTTAATATCTGTAAAAATAGTAATAGTGATAAGATCAGTAATAGAGTAGAACATTAGCCTGTTTCTTCATGCTAATGGCCTGTTTGCCAGTTAGTACTGTGTTTTTGTGGTGATATAATGGTGGTGGTGTTTTTATTCAAAAACTGCTAAAATAAAAATCTTTAAATGGTGGAAAGCTAAGAGAAACATCATTACTTGTATTACACATTGCTTTTGGTTAATGGAAAAATATACATTTATTAAGTATTAATATGAAGCTAAACATCAGCTATGTTGCTGGAGTGATGATGTTTTAGTGGTTTCTTGACTTCTTAATTTTTTTAAATGACAGACCTACTACGTTTGAAAATGTGAAAAGGATCGATGGTGTGTCTGAAGGCAAAGCTAATATGTTGACCCCTCTGTTGGAAGTCATCAAAGATTTCTGTCAAATAAATAGCATTCAGGTAAAATACTGTGGTTTGCAGGAATTGTGAGAGAATGAACATTTTTTGATGATTTAAAAAACACCTTTGAAAAACATTTTCTCCCTTTACAGTTGACCCTTGAACAATGTGGGAGGTTAGGGACACTGACCCCCACACCATCAAAAATCCATGTATAATTTTTGACTCCCCCAAAACTTAACCATTAATAGTTTACTATTGACTAAAAGCCTTACTGAGAACACATATAGTTGATTAACACATATTTTGTATGTTATATGTCTTATTTACTGTATTCTTTGGTTGTTGTTGTTTTTTAAGATTTTATTTATTTATTTGGGAGAGAGAGAGCCCGAGAGCACAAGCAGGGATGGGGGGAAGGGCAGAGAGAGGAGAAGCCAACTTCCTACTGAGCGGACAGCCCGACTCTAGGCTCAAACCCAGGACCCTGAGATCATTACCTAAGCTGAAGACAGATGCTTAAAAGACTGAGCCACACCGGTGCCCCAAATACTATTTTCTTGTAATAAAGTAAGGTAGAGAAAAAAAAAAGTTATTAAGAAAATCATAAGGGAGGAATGCCTGGGCGGGTCAGTTGGTTAAGTGTCCGCTCCCGTCATCATCTCAGGGTCATGAGATCTAGCCCTGCGTTGGGCTTTACGCTCAGCCAGGAATCAGCTTGAGAATCTCTCTCTCCCTCTCACTCTGCCTTTCTCCCATGCTCGTGCATACGCTCTCTTTCTCTCTCCCTTTCAAATAAATAAATAAATCTTAAAAAAAAAAAATCATAAGGGGTTGACGAAGGGAAGGTGGGCAGGGGATGGGTTAAATGGGTGACGGGTATTAAGGAGGGCACTTTTGTGGAGCGCTGGGTGTTGTAGGTAAGTGATTAATCACTAAATTCTACTCCTGAAACCAATATTACACTATATGTTAAGTAACTAGAATTTAAATAAAAACTTGAAACAAAACAAATTACAGGGAAGAGAAAATATGTTTTAGCACTGTACTGTATTTATTGAAAAAGTCTGCATCTAAGTGGACCTGGCCGCTTCACACTATCTTGTTCAAGGGTCAGCTGTGTTTTCATTTCTACACTGGACACTTAGAAAATCAATTCAGATTACTCTTGTAGTAAATCACCTACAAAAACATGTTACCTAATTTTTAAGATGATGCTTAAGTAGTTGTCCAGGCTGCTCATGTCTTTCTGTTCTGTTGAGTGATTTTGCTTTTCAATTTGAAAAAGTACTGTGTTTTAGGTTGATAAATTATTTTACTTTCAGATGGAGATAGAAATTAAAGCTGCAAAGTTAACCTTGCTATCACTTGGCATGGAGCCCAGCCACTTTCTTTTCTGTTTTGTTTATTTTATTCCCTAATTACCCTCTCCTTCCAGTCATGCTGTCCTTTGATATTAAGTAGAATACATGTTCTTCTCTTCAGTCTTAATAGCATTTTCTTCCTATTCTTTTATTACTCTTTGTTCTACCATAAATGGCCATTTCCACAAGGATCCTTTGGGTTTCTTTCTTTAAACCCCACATTCAGACTCTATTAACTTTGTGTACTCTGACATAGGAGTAAGGCATTGTGAGGTAGTAGAAAGTCTACTAAACTCAGAATCAGGGAATTAGGAATTTAATTCTCCCATGGTCTACCTGTTGAAGCCGAATGTGTTCTTTTTTTTTTTTTTAATTTTTTATTTTTTATAAACATATATTTTTATCCCCAGGGGTACAGGTCTGTGAATCACCAGGTTTACACACTTCACAGCACTCACCAAAGCACATACCCTCCCCAATGTCCATAATCCCACCCCCTTCTCCCAAACCCCCTCCCCCCAGCAACCCTCAGTTTGTTTTGTGAGATTAAGAGTCACTTATGGTTTGTCTCCCTTCCAATCCCATCTTGTTTCAAAAGATTTATTTGACAAGCCAGGGGAGGAACACAGGAAGAAGGAGAAGCAGACTTCCTGCTCCACAGGAGGCTGGGGGAGTGGTATGGGGCTCCATCCCAGGATGCTGAGATCATGCACTGAGCTGAAGGTAGATGCTTAACTGACTGAGCCACCCAGGCACCCCCCCCCTTTTTTTTAAAGAGTTTATTTATTAGAGAGAATGAGGAGGGGAGGGACAGAAGGAAAAGGACAAGCAGACTCCCCATTGAGCAGGGAGCCTGACTCTGTATGTGTTCTTTAACATCTTTAGGTTTCCATTTCCTGACTACACAATGGAAAGGATACTTTCCTTCCCCATATTAAGGAAACAATAGATTAATTAGAAAGACAAAAGATAGGAATGCCTGGTTGGCTCAATCATTTAAGCCTCTGACTCTTAAGATTTTGGCTCTGATCATGATCTTGGAGTCCTGGGTTCTGCACTCAGCAGGGTGTCTGCTTCTCTCTCTCTCTCTGTCTCACTCCTTTTGCCCCTTCCTCTGCTCACACACACACTGTCTCTCAAATAAATAAATAAAGCTTAACTAAAAAAGAAAGACAAAAGATAAGGGGTGGGTATAAAAAGTTGGAAGCATTAAAAGTATGGAAGGCAGTATTAAGAGGTTGTTTTCGCTTCTAAGAATCTCCTGTAAGCCTTGGACACGCACATTTGGATCCCCCTTTAAAAATCTGATATGTCTTGTCACAGAATAGTTGTGTTTTGGGGAGTAGATTTGCATTATCCTTCTCTGTGAGCTTGTTTTTATGTATACATGTGTGCAAATATGAATGTAAGTGGTTACATTGGAATGCAAATTCATTAATTTATCATGAGAATTGTAACTGAGAAGTTTCACCAGACCCAACCAGCATCTTCCCCTCTCCTATTGAATAAGAAGGTATATGGGAAGCCAGCTTATCTGACAGTCGCTTAGAAAGCCTGGAATATCACAAGGGGAATTCTGATAGTGTCAGAGTAGTCTGTCACATCAAGGCAGATTAGGCATTGTCCTACATTACTTGCCAGGGAAACTGTTACATTCAAATCTAGTTAGCCAAGATGTCTTGTCATCTGAACAGTGCTTGGCTAGGTATTGCCTGCTTTGGTCCTTCTGCCTTTCCTATTTATGTTTCCACTGATTTCCTACTTATGTTTCCATTGATAACTCTCTGTTCATATAATCTTTTATCTACACAGAGCATGATTTGATTAGACTTTTGCTTAATTAGAATAGCCCTTCCTTCTTGAGATTACTGCCCTCATAGTACTTTGCTTAGTGTTTTGAATGTTCCTAAACCCTTTAGTCTCACATTTACAGATGACATCATGATTTTGTCCTATAAGTACTAAAATCTTCATGGATTTGCCAGTATAATTCACAGTGGTCACATTTCTAAGACCTTGATATCGGGGTATCCCATTGTTGCCTCCAGCTATAGCCTATACCGATAGACTGAGGAATCGGGCTAATGGGGTCTGATATTAAGCATGCCTAGCATTTTAAGGCCAGATTTGACATTGTTAAGGTCTCAGATAGAAACACTTCATTTAATAAAAAATATTCTTCCTTGAAAATCTAGAGGTGCCTAGAAACAACTTGTGGTATCGTCTAGCTTCTTTGTTCCCCAAATTGCATTGTCCCAGGTATCTGAACTAATCTACAGACTCACTTATTTATTTAGGGTAGAAATGGACTGCTGTGGGTTACAATACGCCAAGTTCTGTTGGATTTAATTCTTTTAAATTGGTGCTTATGTTTTGAAAAGTAAAGTTGGCATGGGGAAAACTATTCTTAATCCATGCGAATCATACATCATATAATTCTATCATAACTCTCACTTGGTCTTTACATATTTTCAGGCTCTTAAAAAATTCCACTATTGCTCTATTAATCTCATTTTTCAATGCTTTGTCTGCTTTTTCTCTTTTAAACGTTTCCTAAGGAACCGTATTTAAGAATTTACATAATGCTTCAAGCTTAGAGCCACAGTTTGTATGTATCTTTTTAAACTATATGTATATAGTAGTAATGTATTTACTTACAAAATGTTAGCAGAATTTGTGACTATAGTATCAAAATTTGAATATTAATTTGGTTTATTCATTCATTCAGTGTTCACTTCCAGAGATTAAGGGACTAATTTAGAGTCAGAGTGGTCAACATTATAGTTCATTTTTTATTCCCTCTTTCTTGGCTAAAGGAGAGACTAGAAATTTCTAGCTTTATAACCATGTTTACTATTACATATATCTTATTTAAAAACTTACTCCCTCCATCTTTATTTTACCTTTTTAGATCAATATGTAAAAACAAAAACAAAAAGAAAACAAAACCCTTTTTCAGCTCTTCATATAAGGGAATTTTTGATCATTCCTTTGAAGTTTTGTGTATTTTTTTTCCCCTCATGCCTAATGATCACACTGATGCTTTATCATTATATTGATATTATTATTGATCATTTGTGTGTTACATTTAAAATTTTGTAGACAGACCTCTTTTCAAGGACAAAACCTCAGGAAGAACAAAGGAACAGTGTGGTGGCAAAAAATGAAGCATGCTCCCTTTCACAGCCTATGGCCATCACGTATTACTTATTCCAAGAAAAGAAGATGTCTTTGGTTAGTATTTTACTTTCAAGTTAACAGATTTTCAAATTTATCTAAACGTGTTCTTATCAGCTTTTCAAATAGTAAAATTGTAACTTGGGTTAAATTTCTTCTAATCTTGCAGTATTTTATATTGTTTCATTTTACATTTAATCTTAGGCTAGAATGTCATTTTCTTTTTCTGCCAAACCTACCTTTGTCAATTAATTAAAAAGAGTAAGTGTACTTTGGTTACTTTGTAGAGGTTGTATCAGAGGTTCTGCTGAACATATTTACAGCTTAGGGATATTAGAGCAGTTGTATTTTAAGACTGTTTTTTTTTAAACTGGGATTAATAGTTTAAAAACATTTAGCATATGTACTGATAAGAAATAATCTCCAAGATATATTAAGGAAAAGGAAGATGGATAGCAGTGTGAAAAGCATAAATGAAGTGAGTGTATATATGCATGCTTATATATTAACATATTTTTGTGTATGTATACAAAAATGCGTAAACTGTCTTTGGAAGGATGTCCAAGAAGCTGGAAATAAGTTTTTAAAAAACAGCTTGCTTTTCATTCTGGATCCTCTACTATTATTTTCTATTTTAAACCATGCCTGATTGGTCTTTGAAAAAAATCTTAATTACTGTGAAAAATGGCCACACTTAATGTTTCTTCACTGTTCTGGCCTCAGTCCTTAAGGCTGTTGAGGTTTCTTTAAATATACAAAATGAAGAGTATAACTTAGTGGAATAGGGACAGAATTAGGCTTCCAGCTCGGTTTAACTAATTTGAATTCCTATCCTCTCTGTCATTAAATTGATTTGGAAAAGGCTATATGGTCCTGTGCCTGCTTTTCATGTTCTCTGTGTCTGTATTCGCTAGGCTATATTATACTTCTTATTCTGGTTAAAATCCAGTATAAATAAGAAAAACAGTTTATAGCTTGTCTTCATCACTTAATAGATGTTCTAATTAAACAGTCAGATTCCTGAAATTAAAAGTACAAAAGCCATTATAGAAGAAACCCAACAATTCCATTGTACTATTTTTTTTTTTAAAGATTTTATTTATTTATTTGACAGAGAGAAATCACAAGTAGATGGAGAGGCAGGCAGAGAGAGAGAGGGAAGCAGGCTCCCTGCTGAGCAAGAGAGCCCAATGCGGGCCTCGATCCCAGAACCCTGAGATCATGACCTGAGCCGAAGGCAGCGGCTTAACCCACTGAGCCACCCAGGCGCCCTCCATTGTACTATTTTTGAAGTGAATTGCATGATAAATAGAAATTTTAAGTTCAGTTTCTTATTTAAATAGTAACTTACATGTGTTAAATATGCTTATAAATACATAATTTGACCATATATATAGTATAACTGAATACTAAGAAAATTTGTTGTAGCCTCCAAATTTTCTGAATAAAGTACATTCTAATACTCAGCCCTGATACATGGTTTCATGTATTGTATTATATATTCATGATTAAAAATACAGAGTGGTATATTTTCATTGATATCTTTTGCTATTTTTTTTGTATATTATTGTGTAATATCATGGTATAATTATCTGTTCCTCCCAGGGGCTGAGAGGGTCTGTGCCAGTTAACCACAAAATTAAACATGCCTAAGGACTAATTAATCAGGAGCAATAATACAATTAGTTCTAGGTAATTTGATGCCTGGTATCAAATAACCCTGATATTATGCACACATGGTGCAGACCGTGTAGTAGAAAAAGGTAGACATTTAATGAGGTAACTTAAAACCTACCTTTGAAGGCTGAAAATACTGCTTTAAATGCTCTGTTCTGTGAAAGTACAGCCTTCACATAAATACAGTCCAAATTCAGACTTCCAAGATGCATTAAAAGAAGGTATCATGAAATAATCTAGAGCTGCATAAACTTTCTGAGTATTTAAAAGAATGTTTTATCAAATGTACATCTTAAATGGATTTGGAGCTACTTTTGTTTAAAAAGCTACATAAAATATGTAATGCTATCCTAAATTTAAAACAATTCATGTTAAGTTTAATGCTAGGCAAAAAACGACAGCTCTTGATAAATTGTGGTTATTATTTTATGAATAGAGCCAATATAAAACACCCTATTAAAGTTTTCTCAAGAACCGTTTATAGAATGCATCCGGAGCCTTGCACTATCACTAAGCATTTTAGGATTTGTCTTCTTGGACATTCACATAACTAAAGTACCATGTGTTAGTTCAATTATACAGAATATTGGATTACAATTTATGATATTTTCAGAAGGCTGTGGCAGTTATTAGATTTACACAGAATGATTAGTCTCTGCCACTAATGGGTTTTTGAAGTGAACAATTACAGAGGGATGAGGATTGAGTTCTTAGCTAAAGCTGGAGGATTTTGTTTTATTCACTGTAGTAAGTATAAAAGGTAGAACATGTAGAGATCTGTAACATGGGTAGTTTTAAAGAAATAGTGAAAAAGAAAATTTTAAGTGAAGGTTCAGTGCATTATTTCTTGGTGAACATTGACTACCTGAAGGTTTTGGACATTTTATTTACATATGGTACATTGCAAACTCTTAAGACCTTGTTGGTGGTTTTGCTCCTGTTTCTCTAGATAAGTATAGCCCAGGAGAGGGCTATGCCTGTCACAACGGTTGGGATGCACTTAACCCAAGCACTGAAAGCTGGCTGCCCACTTGATATGGAACGAGCAGGCCTGACTCTAGAGGTTCAGAAGATTATCGCTGATGTTATCCGAAACCCTCCCATCAACTCAGGTGATGCTCTGACCCTCAATGACTCGAGTCATTAGTAAACAAGCAACCCACTCGCATTTTTCACTTTACCAGCATTAACCCCTTATGCTACAAGGGAAACTTTACTTTTGTAATGCTTTTTCTGTTGTTTTTGAAAAACAGTCTTTCTTCCCATTATCAGAGGAAAGTCTGAGTCTGAGAAATTCCTGTATTCCTTTGCAGCTTTAAATTATGACTTCTGCTCCCATCCCCAAACTGGGCTTTCATCCTTTTCTAACTTCTACCTCATCTTTTGGTAAAAACACATTTTTTTTTTCCATATTCATTTCTCATAGCTTACTGATTTCTCATTTTCCCCTAAATCTTACAGATTCCTTGTCATTGGCCCACGTAAGTAATCTTTCTAAGCAGTGCAATCAGTGGTCTCAGTCGCTGTGGTGTTGAAGGGATGGTCCTTGGTCTCTTGGCCCCTTGTAGAAGGGCTTCCAGTTGTCCCTTTGCTGCAGAGTGTCAGCTGTGCTCGTGGAGACTGAGCACAGTTGCCTGCCCTGCAGAAAGTTTTAGATTATCTCTTTTTTTACAGAATTAAGGATTAGGTACCTCAGAGGATTTTTTCCCCATAAATGTACAAACTAGATGTGTTTTAACTCAGTATATTTTCAGACTCTTAGGACAGAACATACTGACTCTTAGGACAGTAGACATACAGAAAGCCTTATCTCAGGAACTGCAATGCAAATACTTAAATTTTTATTAACTTGAATTCTTGGGAACAACTAGGTGGTCCCCCCAGAAATCTAAAAATAAGGGAAATACGATCACGCTCTGAAAGTACAGTCAATACTGTACTAAATTGGTCAGAACAAAATTATTAAAGTCACCTTAAAGACAGCATTGGGCATCTGGGTGCTCCCTAGGGAGTTGGGTTATCCCTTAGGGGACTGACTTGATTTTCGCTCAGGTCTTGATCTCAGGGTCATGAACCTGAGCCCCAAGTTGGGCTCTGTGCTCAGCACAGAGTGTGCTTCAGATTTTCTCTCCCTTTGCTTTTGCCCCTCTTCCTGCTTGTACTGTCTCTCTAAATAAATAAACTCTTTAAAAAACATATTTAAAAAGACAGCATTAATTCTGAACTCCAGAAAGACTTGACTGAAGTGTAAAGAAAGAACACCTTCATGTGTTGCATTGGTCAACTGTGGAAGCACAGGAGAAAGACAGGGACAAATCTGGGCAGTGGTCATCTAAATTATTCTCAGGGAACTAAAATTTTTCTTCCTTTTTTTTCTTAAAACATTATTTACTTATTTATTCAAATTTCTTTCTTTCTTTCTTTCTTTCTTTCTTTCTTTCTTTCTTTCTTTCTCTCTCTCTCTCTCTTTCTTTCTTTCTTTCTCTTCCTTTCTTTCTTTTTAAGATTTTTATTTATTTATTTGACAGAGAGAGACATAGTGAGAGAGGGAACACAAGCAGGGGGAGTGGGAGAGGGAGAAGCAGGCTTCCTGCTGAGCAGAGAGCCCAATGTGGGGCTCAATCCCAGGATCCCGAGATCATAACCTGAGCTGAAGGCAGATGCCTAACGATTGAGCCACCCAGATGCCCTGTTATTATTATTATTATTGTTGTTACTATTTTAAAGTAATCTCTCTGCACAATCTCTCTGTGAGGCTCAAACTCACAACTCAAGAATCCCGTGCTCTCCTAACTCAGCCAGCCAGGTCCCCTAAAATTTTTTCTTTGTATTATACCATATTAAAGTTGTACTGCTGATTATTTACAAGAAGGAAATATGCAATTTCTAATCCTGGCCAACAAGACTTCAAGTATACTGAGGGCCTGTTGATAAGTTATGCCAAGATCTTATTTGAGGAAAATAACAACTAATTCTGCTTCTATATCACTTCCTCACTTTCTGGTTACAATTTGATTTTTCATGTAGGTCTATCTATAGTGAAAGTATGCACTAGTCATGCTAATCTGGGTACTTATCTATGTGAAATTATAAACCCATTATTGTAAATCAGTGAACTGACAATCTGTGAACATGGTTAATGTGGATCTATTAAGGTAAAGTTGGGTTTCTAAATCTGAAAACCTTAGGGCCATATCCTGGACTGCGATAAAACATCCAAGGTAACTTAGCTTTGAGTCCTCTTACAAGAAAGCTAAGCAGCTATCCTGGTCCCATTCCAGTGTAACTCCAGCAGCCACCTAACTAGAAATTAAGGCAGAGAAAGGAAAGCAGTAATTATTCTATAGAGTTAGAATTGTGATCATATAAAACCTCTCTTTCTCCAATGCAAAGTAAAATAGTATTTTAGAGAAGGTAAAAAAAAACTCAGATATCATCTTAATTTTAATACATTTGGTGTTTTTTTCTTTATGTATGTATGTATGTATGTATGTATAATCTCTCCGGACATAAAGAAATGTATGTGTCTTTTGATGAGCTGTTGGATAGTAGGCCGTATTATCTGAGTTTGTGCAGCTTTTTTTCTTTTTTCTTTTTCCCCTTGTGACTATTATTGATGGTCTGTTGTAAATCCTGAGTACTGATGGGTGTGTTAGCCTGGTCAGTAAGAGCAAAGGCTCTGGTAACAGCTGATTCACTTCGACATAGGCTGCACCACTTCAAAGCCATGTGACTTTGGGTGAATAGCCCAGTGTCCCTAAGCTTCAGTTTCCTTATCTCTAAAACAGGGCAAGATAATGTAGCCTCTTCTTACAGAACTGTGAGAAATAATTAGATACTGACTGACAGAACGCTCTGGCACCTATAAATATTTCGTAGATGGTGATGGTGGCAGTGATGGTGATTATAACGATATGAATGAAGAAGTAGATGGTAAGATCTTATAGCTTCTTAAAAATACCCTCCAGGGGGCCTGGGTGGCTCAGTGGGTTAAGCCTCTGCCTTCGGCTCAGGTCATGATCTGAGCCCCCTCATCATGCTCTCTGCTCAGTGGGGAGCCTGCTTCCTCCTGTCTCTCTCTGCCTGCCTTTCTGCCTACTGTGATCTCTCTCTGTCAAATAAATATATAAAATCTTTAAAAAAACAAAAAAAGAGAGATTTTAAAACTGAACTTTTTTTTTAAAAAGATTTTGTTTACTTATTTGAGAGAGACAGTGAGAGAGAACATGAGAGAGGAGATGGTCTGAGGGAGAAGCAGACTCCCCGTGGAGCTGGGAGCCCGATGTGGGACTTTATCCTAGGACTCTGGGATCATGACCTGAGCTGAAGGCAGATGCTTAACCAACTGAGCCACCCGGGCACCCTAAAACTGAACTTTATAGAACCTTAAGACTTTAAGGTTTAATTCAGGCTGGTTATAATTACCTTTTTTTTTTTTCAAGTACTGAAGAATTCTTGGGCAAATATTATTGAGTGACATAAAATAGATGTTCTAATTTCAGTTCATTATTGGCAGGAGAAAATGGTAGAGGAGGATTTAAGATTCTGTTATTTACCCAATTACTGACAACATTTATTTTATTTGGCGATGGTGAAGAATCCAGGTATTGCTAAGTTGCTTTCCAAATCATATAGTTGTAAAGTTAGGATTTTAGATTTGGGAAGGAAATTGGAAATCATTAAATTTTCACTTTACGAATCCCGCCCTGTTTTAGAGAGAGGAATTTGAGGCCTAGAGAGTTGCAAATTGTTAAAAGATTAATGACTGAGCAAGTTTTTTCTTTTTACTATACCATGTTAAAGTGTACTGCCAACTATTTAAAGAAAGAAATATGCAAGTTCTTTTTTGGTTTAAGGTTTTATTTATTTAGAGAGTGAAAGAGAGCGAGAGAGAGCGAGCACCGAGTGAGCAAGGCAGGGGATGGGGAGCAGAGCGAGAGAGACAATTCCACTTTGACTCCGAGCTCATGGGGAACCCAAGGTGGGGCTCAATCCCAGAACCCTGAGATCATGACCTGAGCTGAAATCAAGAATTCGTTAGATACCCTGAAGTATGCAGTTTCTAATCCTGATACAAGATTTGGGTTTATAAACTTCTAATTGATAGGTAAAATAGATATACTTAATTATATTCAGTTTAACATATTTTATGTATAGTGCCTTTAAATATTCTCTATCTAGTCTCCTCTAAATTTTGATTTTAGCAATTTTAATTTCTGACATTAGACAACTTTTTTAAATTAAAAATTATTAAAGCCAGGGTACCTGGGTGGCTCAGTCATTAAGCATATGCCTTCAGCTCAGGTCATGATCCCAGAGTCCTGGGATCAAGTCCCACATCAGGCTGTCTGCTCAGCAGGGAGTCTGCTTCTCCATCTACTTCTGTTCTCTCAGATAAATAAAATCTTTAAAAAAATTAAAGTCAAACAATATATAAATGTGAATATAAAATTGCACATAGAATTGCACAGCCTGATTCAACAAATATCTGAGAGAAGAGAAGCATCTGTAATCAATAGTGACTAAAACAGTATTTAAAACATTTATGTTTACCATTATATACTGAATATAGCAAATAAATTTTCATTTAGGGATAAGTACTAAATTGAATTTTAAAGAAGGGAGAACACTTTTAAATTCAGCTTTCTGTCAGTATACTGTATATAGGTTATACAATACAATATGAAAAAATATATTATTGTAATTTACTTCCAAAGCAAAAATTGATAAAGTTAAGATTATGGGAACTCAATTTTCTTTTGATTATACACTTATGGTATGTAAGACAACAGTTTTTTTTTTTACTTTTTTTTTTTATAAACATATATTTTTATCCCCAGGGGTACAGGTCTGTGAATCACCAGGTTTACACACTTCACAGCACTCACCAAAGCATATACCCTCCCCAATGTCCATAATCCCACCCCCTTCTCCCAAACCCCCTCCCCCCAGCAACCCTCAGTTTGTTTTGTGAGATTAAGAGTCACTTATGGTTTGTCTCCCTCCCAATCCCATCTTGTTTCATTTATTCTTCTCCTACCCACTTAAGCCCCCATGTTGCATCACCACTTCCTCATATCAGGGAGATCATATGATAGTTGCCTTTCTCTGCTTGACTTATTTCGCTAAGCATGATACGCTCTAGTTCCATCCATGTTGTCGCAAATGGCAAGATTTCATTTCTTTTGATGGCTGCATAGTATTCCATTGTGTATATATACCACATCTTCTTGATCCATTCATCTGTTGATGGACATCTAGGTTCTATTTTCAACATTTTGAGGAACCTCCATGC
Source organism: Mustela nigripes (assembly GCF_022355385.1). Lineage (NCBI taxonomy): Eukaryota > Metazoa > Chordata > Mammalia > Carnivora > Mustelidae > Mustela > Mustela nigripes. The sequence continues at coordinate 27,532,561 of NC_081574.1, forward strand.
TGTTTTCCAGAGTGGCTGCACCAGCTTGCATTCTCACCAACAGTGTAGGAGACTTCCCCTTTCTCCGCATCCTCGCCAGCATCTGTCATTTCCTGACTTGTTGATTTTAGCCATTCTGACTGGTGTGAGGTGATATCTCATTGTGGTTTTGATTTGTATTTCCCTGATGCCGAGTGATATGGAGCACTTTTTCATGTGTCTGTTGGCCATCTGGATGTCTTCTTTGCAGAAATGTCTGTTCATGTCCTCTGCCCATTTCTTGATTGGATTATTTATTCTTTGGGTGTTCAGTTTGCTAAGTTCTTTATAGATTCTGGACACTAGTCCTTTATCTGATATGTCGTTTGCAAATATCTTCTCCCATTCTGTCAGTTGTCTTTTGATTTTGTTCACTGTTTCCTTTGCTGTGCAAAAGCTTTTGATCTTGATGAAATCCCAGTAGTTCATTTTTGCCCTTGCTTCCCTTGCCTTTGGCGCTGTTCCTAGGAAGATGTTGCTGCGGCTGAGGTCGAAGAGGTTGCTGCCTGTGTTCTCCTCAAGGATTTTGATGGATTCCTTTCGCACATTGAGGTCCTTCATCCATTTTGAGTCTATTTTTGTGTGTGGTGTAAGGAAATGGTCCAATTTCATTTTTCTGCATGTGGCTGTCCAATTTTCCCAGCACCATTTATTGAAGAGGCTGTCTTTTTTCCATTGGACATTTTTTCCTGCTTTGTCGAAGATTAGTTGACCATAGAGTTGAGGGTCTATTTCTGGGCTCTCTATTCTGTTCCATTGACCTATGTGTCTGTTTTTGTGCCAGTACCATGCTGTCTTGATGATGACAGCTTTGTAATAGAGCTTGAAGTCCGGAATTGTGATGCCACCAACGTTGGCTTTCTTTTTCCATGCTATTCGAGGTCTTTTCTGGTTCCATATAAATTTTAGAATTATTTGTTCCATTTCTTTGAAAAAGATGGATGGTACTTTGATAGGAATTGCATTAAATGTGTAGATTGCTTTAGGTAGCATAGACATTTTCACAGTATTTATTCTTCCAATCCAGGAGCATGGAACATTTTTCCATTTCTTTGTGTCTTCCTCAATTTCTTTCATGAGTACTTTATAGTTTTCTGAGTATATACCAAGACAACAGTTTTTGATGTGAAACTTTACTTTTGAATTCTTGTTTTTCCTTGATAAAATACTGTTTGTTCTCCTATTTGAGAAAACATTGTGCAGATGGGGGCTTCTGGGTGGCTCAGCGGGTCAAGCCTCTGTCTTTGGCTCAGGTCATGATCTTGGGGTCCTGGGATGGAGCCCTGTATCGGGCTCTCTGCTCAGCAGGGAGCCTGCTTCCCCCTCTCTCTCCGCCTGCCTCTCTGCCTACTTGTGGTCTCTCTCTATAAATAAATAAAATCTCTCTCTCTTATAAATAAAATTTAAAAAAGAAAAAGAAAAGAAAAAAATGCAGATGGACTTACTACATTAATGATTCAGGTATGATTTTTTTTTTAATTTAATTGTAGCTCTATCACATATTTTGGTGTTTAAATGAACAAGTTTGATTGGCACTTAAATTTTTCAAAATTCTGAATTGAGAATTCTCTATGTTTTGTTATGGCATAATATACCTGAAAATAGAGTAATTCTGAGTTGAGAAATCATATGTATTATTTCATGCTGTCTTATTTGCTAAGTATCTTTTGTCCTTGTAATTTAATATTTAAAGGAATTCTATAACATTTTAATCTTTTAGTTTATCCACACTTATGTAATTTTAAGCTTCTTTTATGGAGTTGAAATTCTAACTATGCTTAAGAATAAATTAAGGCATTTAATGAGGTGTCTAGGTAATATTTTGAATAATTTCATTCTTCCATTCTTTATGTGCATGTAACTGGAAAATTAAGGGTGGCTTCTAAGGGACCTGACACAAAAATAGGAGTAATATGATCTCTTTTAAAGCACTGGAGTGCAGCCGGTGTTCATTATTCTCCCAATAGAAATTTTCAGCACTTACTTGCCTGGAAAGTTAGGACACAATCAGATGTATCTTTAATGCTAGATGCCCCTTTTTTGCATAAGCATATTGTAGGATGACTTTAAGGTACAAATGTAGAGGATTTACAGAAATGTGTAAATGAATATATGGATTTTCTAGTTATATCTAGAAATTATATTCAGATTATAGTACAATAACTGTGTATATTTGTTAAATAACTAACTGGTTTAAAACCATAAATAAATGATACATCATAGTTTTATGAAAAAAGGACATTCTAATTTTAGAAACAGATTTGTTTTGATGGAATAAAATATCTCATTTTTCCTTTCAAAATAATTCATTGATCCTATGATGCTATGATAGTTCAAGATTATTGAACTATGTTTCCAAAAATTGTCATATAAAATGTACATTTACAGTGTGATGAAATAAAGGGTGCATAGTTTATTTATCTAATGTTTAAATACCCACTAAAGAAAATGAATTTAATATAATGTAATTGTGTTAATTGGCTAGAGTACAGGAAAATTTGTATGGTGATAGAAACCATATATGCGATGTTTGTGATACAAACCATATATGTGATTTTATTTTATTTTTAAATTAAAACAAATTCTTTTACTGAAATATAGTTGACATACAACATTACATTAGTTTCAGATGTACAGCAGAGATTCAGCAAGTCTATATGTTATCCACAGTTTGTAATTTTAAATGTTCTACTAGCCACTTTAAAAAAGTCGAAAAAAAAAATAGGGCACCTGGGTAGCTGTCATTTAAGCCTCCATTTCTTGGTTTTGGCTCAAGTCATGATCTTAGGGCCCTGGGATTGAGCCCTGTGTCAGCCCCATGCTAAGAATAGAGTCCGCTTAAGATTCTCTCTCTCCATCTCCCCCTGTCTCCATTAATCTCAAGTGCCTGATTGCTCTCTCTCCCTGAATAAAAATAAGTTTGAAAATCTAAAAAAAAAAAAAAAAGTTTAAAAAATGGAATTAAAAAAACAAAAATAAACATGTAATTAATTCTAATTATATAATTTAATTAACCAAGTATATTAAAATGTTATCATTTAACATATAATCAATATAGAATTATTAAGAGATATTTGTGTGTTTTTTGTACTAAGCCTTTGAAATCAGGAATGTGTTTTGCATTTTTAGCATATCTCAATTCTGATGCTAAATTTTAATTGAAAATACTTGATTTGTATTTAGCTTTCATAAACTTTACATTTGAATAAAGTAGATACTCTGTGTTCCAAACATCTTAAAATCTTTCCAATAATTAAATCAAATATCAGTTGTTTTTTTTTTCAAGTATCACCTTTTAAATTTAATTTCAGATTGATGAATTGAGTTTCTTAACCATCCTAGCCACATTTGAGGAGCTTGTCAGCTATAGGTTGTTAGTGCTCATTGTAGCAGAAGCACAGTTACAGAGGTAGTTTGGAAATACCCATGAAAACACAAAATGTGTTTAACCTTTGAACGAGCAATCCCACTTCTAAGAATCTAGAGATATGGAAAAAATGTGTAATATAATATTCTTTGGGTCATTTTGTTTTCAAAGAAAAATTGAAGACAAATAAAAGGGAACTCAAAGTAAGTTTGGATAGACAATACAAAAGAAGATGCCTCAGTCATTAAGAAATTAATGAAGTAGTAAAATTGGCCAAATTTCTGTGGTATTTGGATGGCATAATGACTGAAGGACAAATAGAATTTTAGTTGGTCAATAGACTTAGTAGTCATATTGCTAATTTTATTACATTTAGAGGTAAAATCTTATTTTCTAAGATTTTGATTAGGATCAGTTTTATATCTTAACACTTTAAAGTAACAGAGTACAGGCTAAATATATATATATACCCCAAGGTCCTAGTTTCTGTTAGCTGGGTAACCACCTCTTGCTGGCGTGTTTTCTTTTTTTTTTTTTTTTAAGATTTTATTTGTAGGAATGTCTGAGTGGCTGGCTCAGGATGATAAGGGTCTTTTTTGCTCAGGTCATGACCCCAGGGTCCTGGGATCAAGTCCCCGTATCAGGCTCCTTGCTCAGTGGGGAGCCTGCTTCTCCCTCTGCCTGCCTCTCCCCCTGCTTGTTCTCTCTCTGACAAACAAAATCTTTTAAAAAAAATTTAATTTATTTTATAGTGCATTCGAGAGAGCACAGGCAGGAAGAGGCAGAGGGAAAGAGAGAAGCAGACTCCCTAATGAGGGAGGCCCAAGTGGGGCTTGATCCCAGGACCCTGAGCCACCCAGACACCACCTGTTGATTTTTTTTGTTTTTGTTTTTTAAACTTAACTGCAGGGGTTCTTTTTTGTTGTTGTTGTTGTTTTTGAAGTTCAAGAGTAGCAAGATAAGATCTTTGGAAGAAAGGAAAATGTAAATCTTGAAAAATTGAATTGGGTGTCAGAAATGTTTGATACCAGTTTTATAATTACATGAAGATGGGTGAAACTGAGCTGCTTAGTTTTATGATACTCTAGGGCATTCCAGATGAATGTGTTGTTGAAAGTGTTTGAAACATAAGTAGTAGTCTGTAGGAGATTGCTAAATAATTTGTAAAAGGTGTGAAGACACAGTCTGAATTGGTTCTGTTGAGTTAAAAAAAGTAAAAATTCCTTGATTGTGAAAATAAGTGATTTTTTCCCAAAAAACTCATTTCGTTATATGCATTTTAAATAATTGATATGTTTTGTTAAGCTACAATAGCCATTGAAAGGGTCTTTTTTTTATTAGCATCTGATTTACAAGTACGATTAGCTTCTATTTTAAGAATAAGTTCTCTTAGAAAAATAATTGTAGGGACACCTGGGTGGCTCAATGGGTTAAGCCTCTGCCTTCCACTCAGGTCATGATGTCAGGGTCCTGGGATTGAGCCCCACATTGGGCTTTCTGCTTGGCAGGGAGCCTGCTTCCTCCTCTTTCTCTGCCTGCCTCTCTGCCTGCTTGTGATCTCTCTGTCTCTGTCAAGTAAATACATAAAATCTTAAAAAAAAAAATTGTAATAGATATTTGGAATTTGAAGTGTAATTCCTTTAGAAACAATTCTGTGAAGGTTGGTTTTGGTTCTCAGGGCACCTCACAAGAAGCAGTTTGAAACATTATTTATACAGAGTCAATGGCATTGACCTGACTTTAAGTCTTAGAAGCAAGGCAGCAGGTGGTAAGAGATGAGGGGAGAATATGCTTTACTTCATTTTGGTTTGTAGGGCTATAGGCATTCTAAAAAGAAACTTTTTTTTTTTAAAGATTTTATTTATTTATTTGATAGAGATCACAAGTAGGCAGAGAGATAGGCAGAGAGGTGGTGGGGGGACAGGAAGCAGGCTCCCTGCTGAGCAGAGAGCCTGATGTGGGGCTCGAACCCAGAGCCCTGATTCCATGACCTGAGCTGAAGGCAGAGGCTTTAACCCACTGAGCCACCCAGGCACCCAGAGAAACATTTTCTTCGGACACCTTCCTCCTTCCTTTCTACAAAGCATTTCACTCTTTCCAGCTCATAGGTTTCTAAAATGTTCTGTGTAATTTATTTTCAACTCTTGTTTTTTTTCATCCTTTACAGATATAAATGAAGTTAAACTAATTAGAAAGCTGGTTCCTGAAAACATTGACACGTACCTTATCCACATGGCACTTGAGATCCTGGGAAAAGACTGTGACAACAGACTGTTAGACCAGCTTTCATGTACTTCCAACAGAAAGAGATATTTCCCCAACTCTGAAGAGAGCTGTTCAAGTTCTAAGAGAAGCAGGGAAGAAGTAGGCGCTAATACCAAGGTGTTAATTATATGTAGAATTTTCATACATTGTCGGTTGGTTCGATTTACATATTCTAACACTAAAATGCTGTATTTTTTAAACTGTTATAAATTCTGATATAAGGTTACTTTTTAAAATCTGTGCTCTATTTCCTTTGTTTTTCAACAACAGAAAAAGGGAAATGTAGCTCATCTATTTAGCTTTTTGTGTGGAATGTCATCTGAAATTTTACTTCTACCTCATACCGATTTTACATATATATATATATATATATAGGAAATCCTTTTGCTTTCATAGACATACTATTGGCTTTGAACTTATGGCAGTTTATGTAGTTTATGAAAATGAAAACAAATTCCATTATAAATACCCCCAAAACTAGTTTGTCTATCATTCTATCTCCTCCTGCTTTGTTCTTGTCATACTGAATCTCTTAGGTACAAGGAAAATTGTTGCCCATGGTCCTGCGCATATACCATACATATTTCTGAGAAAGACCATGAATTTAGTCTTATTTAGTATTATTTTAGTTTTATTAAAATGCTTTGGAAATTATTGCTTTATATGTTGTATGAGAACTAGTTTTTGATGATGATTCTATTAAATGATTGTATAAATTTGAAAATTTAACCTTTGTTATCTTCCAGGTCTAAAATTTTATGATTCTGTGATAAAAGTTGTGAAAACTAGTGATTTACTAAAAAACTATTTTAGTTTCTAGATCATAAATTGAGCATGGTAGTAGGTGTTTTCTCATATAGTGCATTGGGGATTCCATTCCAGTTTCAAGATAGTCTTTATAGATTTCCAAGAATTAAACCCATTTTCTCAATAGCTTAAAAATAAGAGGAGCTTTATATTCTTGTACTTCAGTTAGGCTTGTATACAGACATGTCATAGATAACCTAATTGGAATTCTTTACATTATTTAGTCAGTTGAAGTAGCTGTGGGAAGGATATTAAAGAAAATAATGTTGGGTGGTAGTAGTGAAATTTGGCCTCTATTCCCAGCCTTTTATTTCTGAAATCTATACCAGATGCCTAAAACCTTGTTTTTCCCAGTGAAGGAAATATCAGTGAAGGAAAAGGTGAAACTTGTTATTTTTTCCTGATTATTGGTGCACATTTTATATGAATTATTATTTTAGCCACATATTAGCGTTTGGCTTTTCCCTTATTGAAATAATATCAGATGCTGACAACAGAGTGGGGAGATTTTGGCGGTGATGGGTGGATGGGTAGAAGTCATGCTGAGCCTACTGGATTTACCACCCCCCCCCCCCCCATTTAGGAGAACAAGGATATTGGGGACAGGAAGTAGATTAAGAGATGAATGAGCCAGCCTAAGTATTTTTCTTTCATCTGACTCCCAAGTACAGAAGGCTGCTTCGAATACTGTAGAATCTGTTGGAGGACTGGTTTCAGATCTTTCCTGTTAACATTCATCTTCTCTTCTCTGCTGACCTGGATTATATCTCTTAATTTGTTTCATTGGATGAATATGAGGCTTCTGATAAAGAATAATGTCAAAACAAATTCTTTGTATTTGTTGGTGCATTGTTAGTTTTACGTCTATTGCGATTACTCAAGATAGAAGCTCCATCATGCCTTTTTAATGAAGAAAGATTCTGTCTTGATATTGGTAGTTCTGATCCAAAATATGCAGGTACACAGTGGATTATTTGAGTGCATCTTTTTTTTTTAATTTCTGGAAAGTCTTCTTAAATGTTACTTCTTAGAATTTGTCCCATTGCTTTATATTTCTTCTTCAGGGACTTCGAGTATATGTTAGGTCTTCTTTGCCTAGCTGCAATATTTGTCACTTTCCATGAATTCTTTCTAGCTTTCCATTTCTCCTTAATTTAAAATTTTCTTCTTCATCTTCTTTTTCACTCCTATTTCTCTGGACAAACTCTGTTATGTTTATTGTTATGTTCCTCCTACTTTAGTATTCACTTCTTTACATTTTTCCTTTTGCTTCTAATTCTTAACTAAACTTTTCTCCTCCATTTTGAATTTTTCTGATTTTGATTTATGGTGTTCTTTCATGTTTTGAATAATTTTCTTAATGTTTTTCAACTCATTTAAGAGGTTACAGTTTTATTCTATATCTTTGCAACTCTTCTGGTGTCCCATTTGATCTTAATACTTTCCTGTTGTTCATTTTCACGTGAAATTAGTTTTCCTGCACTTTCAAAAGAAAGCATGTTTCAAGGTAGTTTTTCCCAAGTTCACAGAGCTCTCCCTTCTGGTATTTTGTGTAATTTTTCAAAATATGGAAACTTAGTTTGTGAGATATACTCTTTTGTCACTCTTCCCTTTGTCTCTGTTTTACTTGAACTGCTAATTCGATTTCATTCCAGTAGTTCTCCCAGAAGGCATTGTGGTAGCTGGTCAGGAGCGTTCACAGGAACCAGTTGCGTTAGCCATCGAAGACACAATTTATAAGTCATTTGCTGTTGGGTTAGGCAGAAGCCCTCTCACTTTCAGTTGCTGTTTTCCCATTAATCTATCATGGTTTCTGATGTCTATCTGTAGGCTACTTTGTGGTTCTTCTTTTCTTGGGCACCTCACTGCTTTCCTCTGCTTTCTGTTTTAGGTAAGTGGTACTCTGCAGCTCGTATGGCTACTGGTGATTTCTCCTCACATGCTCAGTGTTTGGATTTCCTTGGGATACCTTTAAACTTAGTTTTATTGTAAATGTAGATTATGAGTTCAGAGTTTTCCTGTCAATTCTGTTTTAATGGTGGGCTTCAGAGAGATTAAAACACTATGCTGCTGCTTCCACCATCTTCCCAGAATCCTCTTCCCCAAATCACCTTTTTCCTCCTTATTTTTCTTTACTGCCTAAGAGAGAATGTATGCGATATTTTCTACCCTGCCACTAAGTTTCATTATAAATTAAAATGTACAATATTATTTATAAACTGTTTTGAGATACTCAGAAAAAAATGCCTTATGAATAATATTATAATTATTATTATTAAAATTCAATACTTCAGAACAATTAGGATTTTCTAAAACTTTGCTTTTTTAGGCATAGCTTTGTTTTGTATTGTTCTCTAAGAAAATAGTGCATGCTGTAACTATTTTGTGTTCTATAATAATGTTTTTTAAAAATTTTTTTTTATTTTTTATTTATTTATTTTTTATTATTTTTTTAATTATTTTTTAAATATTTTTTTTAAAGATTTTATTTATTTATTTGACAGACAGAGATCACAAGTAGGCAGAGAGGCAGGCAGAGTGAGAGAGAGGAGGAAGCAGGCTCCCTGCTGAGCAGAGAGCCCGACGTGGGGCTCGATCCCAGGACCCTGGGATCATGACCTGAGCCAAAGGCAGAGGCTTTAACCCACTGAGCCACCCAGGCGCCCCTATGTTCTATAATAATGTTAAAGGTTGATCGAAAACATCCTTGTGATTTTTCACCAAAAGATGAAAGTCACAAAAATTCCCTAAGACTTTGGGAATTTCTTGGAATCAGCCAGCCAGCGATTTTAAAACAGATTTATTTACGGATTCTCATTTCTCAATTAAGATTAAATTAATAAAGTAGTTTTAGTGATAACTGCATCCAACTTGATAATTACTATTTTTAGATTTGTCTTAGTGTAGATGAAATTAAATGTGAATATAACATATATTTCGCTGTTTGCTTACATATATATGCTCACATATACTCAATAAACGAGTTAATGTTTTGTATTTTCAATTTAATGATATTTGTTAATAGAATTTGGGGTATCAGAAAACCCCCCTGAAAATCTAACTATGGTTTTTGGGAATTTTGGTTGACTACTAAAGAAGAAAGTAGTCACTGAAAGGCATTGTTTCTGTTAGGTAACTCAGTTCTCATAATTAAAGTCTCTCCAAAAACTTATTGTTGAGACTCAAAAGATACAGCACTTTCCTTCTTTCTCAGTGAAACAGATCATTATTATAATAGTGTGGTAAATACTGAAGGTCATATTCTGTAGAAATATTACAGAAGATAGAACATTTTCAGTGACATTAGCTACTAATTAATGAATACCAAGACTAAATCAGGATGTGTTTTGATAGCTTGCATATATTCTCATTTGACCCTCCAGGTAATCCAAAGATGTTATGTACTGTTATTCTCATTTTCTGTGTGAAGAAACCGAGGCTGAAATAACATTCATAAGGCCATACATTTAGCAAGTGACTCAATTGGAGCTCAAACCTAATTCTGTCTTGGTTGGCAGTCCCTATTTATTCCATGGTATTCAGCTACAAGACTTAGTGTTTTTTCCTCTGTTCTGTTCCTGTGCAGATGTCATGCTCTGTTTTGCTTTTTGGTTTTGTTACCATGTTAACTTCTTTCCTTCCTCCAGATGCACGCAGGTGTTCTAACTATAATTGCAAGCAACTGTAGGCTGCAAGGGATTATGTTAGTAAGATCTTAAGGGAAGGGGTGCCTGGGTGGCTCAGTGGGTTGAGCCGCTGCCTTCGGCTCGGGTCGTGATCTCAGGGTCCTGGGATCGAGTCCCGCATCGGGCTCTCTGCTCAGCAGGGAGCCTGCTTCCTCCTCTCTCTCTCTACCTGCTTCTCTGCCTACTTGTGATCTCTGTTTGTCAAATAAATAAAATTAAAAAAAAAAATCTTTTTTTTTTTTAAAGATTTTATTTATTTATTTGACAGAGATCACAAGTAGGCAG